>NW_028254599.1:0-79932 GCF_964263255.1 Lissotriton vulgaris
CAGTGGAGTAACAAAACTTGAGGGGGCCCCCCTGCGAAATACATGAAGGGGGCCCATCTGGCTGCCCGGCCCGCCACCTAACACTTTGCCCCACCGCCCACAAATCTGGTATATTTTTACTTGAAACCTCTAACATGGGGGATGCGGGGGCCTGTGTTACGCCCCTGCGGCGTCCAGCTCCTCTTCCCGGATATAGTGTCCCTTTTGAGTGTAAGGGATCTCAGTCTATAACTCACTGTGCTGCAGTGTCCAGCTTTTATAACTCATGTGCCGCAGTGTCCAGCTTCTATAACTCACCTTGCCGCAGTGTCCAGCTTCTATAACTCACTGTGCCGCAGTGTCCAGCTTTTATAACTCACGTGCCGCAGTGTCCAGCTTCTATAACTCACTGTGCCGCAGTGTCCAGCTTCTATAACTCACTGTGCCGCAGTGTCCAGCTTCTATAGCTCACCATGCCGCAGTGTCCAGCGTCTATAACGCACTGTGCTGCAGTGTCCAGCTTTTATAACTCACGTGCCGCAGTGTCCAGCTTCTATAACTCACTGTGCTGCAGTGTCCAGCTTTTATAACTCACGTGCCGCAGTGTCCAGCTTCTATAACTCACTGTGCCACAGTGTCCAGCTTCTATAACTCACCGTGCCGCAGTGTCCAGCTTCTATAACTCACTGTGCCGCAGTGTCCAGCTTCTATAACTCACCGTGCTGCAGTGTCCAGCTTTTATAACTCACTGTGCCGCAGTGTCCAGCTTCTATAACTCACTGTGCCGCAGTGTCCAGCTTCTATAACTCACTGTGCTGCAGTGTCCAGCTTTTATAACCCACGTGCCGCAGTGTCCAGCTTCTATAACTCACTGTGCCGCAGTGTCCAGCTTCTATAACTCACGGTGCTGCAGTGTCCAGCTTCTATAACTCACGGTGCTGCAGTGTCCAGCTTCTATAACTCACTGTGCTGCAGTGTCCAGCTTTTATAACTCACGTGCCGCAGTGTCCAGCTTCTATAACTCACCGTGCCGCAGTGTCCAGCGTCTATAACTCACTGTGCTGCAGTGTCCAGCTTTTATAACTCACGTGCCGCAGTGTCCAGCTTCTATAACTCACTGTGCCGCAGTGTCCAGCTTCTATAGCTCACCATGCCGCAGTGTCCAGCGTCTATAACGCACTGTGCTGCAGTGTCCAGCTTTTATAACTCACGTGCCGCAGTGTCCAGCTTCTATAACTCACTGTGCTGCAGTGTCCAGCTTTTATAACTCACGTGCCGCAGTGTCCAGCTTCTATAACTCACTGTGCCACAGTGTCCAGCTTCTATAACTCACCGTGCCGCAGTGTCCAGCTTCTATAACTCACTGTGCCGCAGTGTCCAGCTTCTATAACTCACCGTGCTGCAGTGTCCAGCTTTTATAACTCACTGTGCCGCAGTGTCCAGCTTCTATAACTCACTGTGCCGCAGTGTCCAGCTTCTATAACTCACTGTGCTGCAGTGTCCAGCTTTTATAACCCACGTGCCGCAGTGTCCAGCTTCTATAACTCACTGTGCCGCAGTGTCCAGCTTCTATAACTCACGGTGCTGCAGTGTCCAGCTTCTATAACTCACGGTGCTCCAGTGTCCAGCTTCTATAACTCACTGTGCCGCAGTGTCCAGCTTCCATAGCTCACCGTGCCACAGTGTCCAGCTTCTATAGCTCACCGTGCCGCAGTGTCCAGCGTCTATAACTCACTGTGCCGCAGTGTCCAGCTTTTATAACTCACGTGCCGCAGTGTCCAGCTTCTATAACTCACTGTGCCGCAGTGTCCAGCTTCTATAACTCACCGTGCCGCAGTGTCCAGCTTTTATAACTCACGTGCCGCAGTGTCCAGCTTCTATTACTCACTGTGCCACAGTGTCCAGCTTCTGTAACTCACTGTGCCGCAGTGTCCAGCTTCTATAACTCACTGTGCCGCAGTGTCCAGCTTTTATAACTCACTGTGCCGCAGTGTCCAGCTTCTATAACTCACCGTGCCGCAGTGTCCAGCTTCTATAACTCACGGTGCGGCAGTGTCCAGCTTCTATAACTCACTGTGCCGCAGTGTCCAGCTTCTATAACTCACTGTGCCACAGTGTCCAGCTTCTATAACTCACTGTGCCGCAGTGTCCAGCTTCTATAACTCACTGTGCCGCAGTGTCCAGCTTCTATAACTCACTGTGCCGCAGTGTCCAGCTTCTATAACTCACTCTGCCGCAGTGTCCAGCTTCTATAACTCACTGTGCCGCAGTGTCCAGCTTCTATAACTCACTGTGCTGCAGTGTCCAGCTTTTATAACTCACGTGCCGCAGTGGCCAGCTTCTATAACTCACTGTGCCACAGTGTCCAGCTTCTATAACTCACTGTGCCGCAGTGTCCAGCTTCTATAGCTCACCGTGCCACAGTGTCCAGCGTCTATAACTCACTGTGCCGCAGTGTCCAGCTTCTATAACTCACTGTGCCGCAGTGTCCAGCTTCTATAACTCACTGTGCTGCAGTGTCCAGCTTTTATAACTCATGTGCCGCAGTGTCCAGCTTTTATAACTCACTGTGCCGCAGTGTCCAGCTTCTATATCTCACTGTGCCGCAGTGTCCAGCTTCTATAGCTCACCGTGCCACAGTGTCCAGCTTCTATAGCTCACCATGCCGCAGTGTCCAGCGTCTATAACTCACTGTGCCGCAGTGTCCAGCTTCTATAACTCACCGTGCCGCAGTGTCGAGCGTCTATAACTCACTGTGCCGCAGTGTCCAGCTTCTATAACTCACTGTGCCGCAGTGTCCAGCTTCTATAACTCACTGTGCTGCAGTGTCCAGCTTTTATAACTCACGTGCCGCAGTGTCCAGCTTCTATAACTCACTGTGCCGCAGTGTCCAGCTTCTATAGCTCACCATGCCGCAGTGTCCAGCGTCTATAACGCACTGTGCTGCAGTGTCCAGCTTTTATAACTCACGTGCCGCAGTGTCCAGCTTCTATAACTCACTGTGCTGCAGTGTCCAGCTTTTATAACTCACGTGCCGCAGTGTCCAGCTTCTATAACTCACTGTGCCACAGTGTCCAGCTTCTATAACTCACTGTGCCGCAGTGTCCAGCTTCTATAACTCACTGTGCCGCAGTGTCCAGCTTCTATAACTCACCGTGCCGCAGTGTCCAGCTTTTATAACTCACTGTGCCGCAGTGTCCAGCTTCTATAACTCACTGTGCCGCAGTGTCCAGCTTCTATAACTCACTGTGCTGCAGTGTCCAGCTTTTATAACCCACGTGCCGCAGTGTCCAGCTTCTATAACTCACTGTGCCGCAGTGTCCAGCTTCTATAACTCACTGTGCCGCAGTGTCCAGCTTCCATAGCTCACCGTGCCACAGTGTCCAGCTTCTATAGCTCACCATGCCGCAGTGTCCAGCGTCTATAACTCACTGTGCCGCAGTGTCCAGCTTTTATAACTCACGTGCCGCAGTGTCCAGCTTCTATAACTCACTGTGCCGCAGTGTCCAGCTTCTATAACTCACCGTGCCGCAGTGTCCAGCTTTTATAACTCACTGTGCCGCAGTGTCCAGCTTCTATAACTCACCGTGCCGCAGTGTCCAGCTTCTATAACTCACGGTGCGGCAGTGTCCAGCTTCTATAACTCACTGTGCCGCAGTGTCCAGCTTCTATAACTCACTGTGCCACAGTGTCCAGCTTCTATAACTCACTGTGCCGCAGTGTCCAGCTTTTATAACTCACGTGCCGCAGTGTCCAGCTTCTATAACTCACTGTGCCGCAGTGTCCAGCGTCTATAACTCACTGTGCCGCAGTGTCCAGCTTTTATAACTCACTCTGCCGCAGTGTCCAGCTTCTATAACTCACTGTGCCGCAGTGTCCAGCTTCTATAACTCACTCTGCCGCAGTGTCCAGCTTCTATAACTCACTGTGCCACAGTGTCCAGCTTTTATAACTCACTCTGCCGCAGTGTCCAGCTTCTATAACTCACTGTGCCACAGTGTCCAGCTTCTATAACTCACTCTGCCGCAGTGTCCAGCTTCTATAACTCACTGTGCCGCAGTGTCCAGCTTCTATAACTCACTGTGCTGCAGTGTCCAGCTTTTATGACTCACGTGCCGCAGTGTCCAGCTTCTATAACTCACTGTGCCACAGTGTCCAGCTTCTATAACTCACTGTGCCGCAGTGTCCAGCTTCTATAGCTCACCGTGCCACAGTGTCCAGCGTCTATAACTCACTGTGCCGCAGTGTCCAGCTTCTATAACTCACTGTGCCGCAGTGTCCAGCTTCTATAACTCACTGTGCTGCAGTGTCCAGCTTTTATAACTCACCGTGCCGCAGTGTCCAGCTTCTATAACTCACTGTGCCGCAGTGTCCAGCTTCTATAACTCACTGTGCCGCAGTGTCCAGCTTCTATAGCTCACCGTGCCACAGTGTCCAGCTTCTATAGCTCACCATGCCGCAGTGTACAGCGTCTATAACTCACTGTGCCGCAGTGTCCAGCTTCTATAACTCACCGTGCCGCAGTGTCCAGCGTCTATAACTCACTGTGCCGCAGTGTCCAGCTTCTATAACTCACTGTGCCGCAGTGTCCAGCGTCTATAACTCACTGTGCCGCAGTGTCCAGCTTCTATAACTCACCGTGCCGCAGTGTCCAGCTCCTCTTCCCAGGTCTCATGTCTCTTGTGAGTCTTTAGGGATCTCTGTCTATAACTCAATATGTCTTGCTAGAGACCATGCATGCGCTGTCTTCAGCAAGTCCTAAAAATGTATAGACCGTAGTCATATATTATACCGAGTCCCGTCCTATGCCTTGAACATTTTGTTAGCTCATCCCAGCCTCACTGTCTGTTTACAACCACCTGACAACATCTCCAGCGACATTGGACAACTTTGCACTTTATATATCTATGAGCAGGGATAGCGGAATTATGTGCTTCTGCAGTTAGAGTGTTTTTGTATGATTATGGATTTGCCTCATAATTCAACATCTGCTGCATAATTTGCAAATTTTAACAGAAATTTGTTTTTAGCTGAAACAGAACAAAGGTTACTTAGAATGCAGCAACGTGTTGCAGCGCGATAGAAGGCTCTTCTCGGTGGTTGACTGGTCCCCTTTCAGTAGCTTGTTGCTGTATTTGAGTTTTAAAGTGGTACGGATGGGGTGAAACCTTTGCTAAGACAGTGTTCACGGGGTACAAATGACAAAATCATGAAGTAATAAATAATGTCATGAAATGTGCCGAATTAAGCTGCATAATTTGCCTTCTTTCCCCCACATAATTTAGTCAACATTGCAGATAGTTTGGCCCTCTCCTGCCACATAATTCTAGTGGCCTTGTCCATCAGTGATACTGACACGTTGCTTTGAGTCCATCGCAAAACATTAGCAGGTTACAAACTGATGTCACTTGTAAGGTTGCCCACTTGCAGCTGTAGGATTGGAAATACGTCTGGAAACACATCCTTTCATCGCAACTTGAATGCAAATTAATTTACACACTCCTTACAGCTATGCTAAGAACAGGAAACCCCACAATTTAAATTTAGACAGGGAAACATTAATACTAAAGACATAGAGACATATACACAACACAGGAATCTGCTGCACTGGCAGCCAGACAGGGAATCTTACCATTGTTTTGTTTTTGCATTTTCCTAATGGGCTGCAGGCTACATGGCTCCTTTCAGAGCAGGATGGGTTGCCATGACATGTTCGAAAAATGTCGGGTCCACTTAGCCTTTCATCCTTCTGAGGTCAATAAAATCAGTACCATTGAGTTGGGAACAGTGCCAAGATACCCTGGTAGGGGTGAACGTGCGCTTTACAAATACACGTGTTATGTTATGTTACAAGGTGGCAGATGAAAATGGGAAGGCACTCGATCTGGTGTGTAACCACATGATGTAAATGATATCAGCGTACTACTAGTAAGCACCGGCAAATCCAACCGATCTGGCATTATCCCCCAGTCTTTTGGCTTTGCCTATACTGTTTGTTTCTTCAGGAGTTTTTGTAAAACGTTGTTGTTGGGAAATCAGCCTAGCCCTGATTAATATAAAAAATATTGCCTAAAAGAACTTGGACATATATGGTTAAGGAAAAAAGTTTATTTTAAGATAATGGTTGGAGAAGCAGAATAAAAAGGAGCCCCAGGCACTCATTCACCCTCTCCGCCATTTCAGTGATTAAACCAAAGAAAACCCAAACCATGCCAGCTTCGCAAAGAGAAAGTGAAATGAAAACAGTCCACTGGAGGGTGCAAATATTAACACCCTCTTCTAATTGTGTGGTAATCCAGGTAAAACCAGAATTTAAATGCTAAGGAAACGTCCTCGTTGGTGTGATGTTTTTGGGCATTGATTTTTGCATGAACCCACTCGAGGATGGCCCCCCTCAGAGTGTGGCTGGTCCTAGGAAAAAATGTAATTTCTGCTAAGAGAAATAAACTAATGCGCGTGCAAGCGGCCCACGTCCCGCTAAACCCAAGGGAACCCCCTTATTTGGCACAAATATCGCTGTTTTTATTTTATTTTATTTTTTAAGAAATTTTTATTAAGCATTGAAAAGTGATACAAGAAGCATGTCATGAAAAATTAGAAAAAAGTACATATGAGTATAATAATAATTAAAAGACATCAATCTATAGGAATTTATATATAAAAAAGAAGGGTAGGAAGAGATAGATAGAAGAAAGAAGGAAAAAGAAAGAAAGGGAGGAAAGCAGAAGGAAAGGAAAGAGAAGAGGGGAGAAAGAGGAGGAGAAGGAAGTAAAACTAAGGGATCATAGGGGACAAGGAGCACGCGGTAAGGGAGAGGGGTTAGATGAAAGATAGGAAGTGAAGGGAAGCCATAATAAATCAGATTTGATTTTCAAAGGAACAGAGGTAGAAGAGGCTATAGAAATTCTGTGTTCATCACAAATATAATTCCACCATGTGTGGACCAAGAGTTTTGAATTGTCTTTCCAACACGATAAAATAACTTTAAATGCAAGTGCAATAAATAGGTCTAACAACTTAGCAGAAGAGGGTGTAACAATATCAATATCATCAGATAAAGAACCTAAAAATATGCGTAAAAAAGATAATTGTGAAGAAAGAGATAACATTTTCATACATATATTCCAAACATCATTCCAAAAAGATAAAACTGGGAAACAATGGTACAGTTGGTGTTGTAGAGTACCTGTAACTTTTGAACAAGACCAACATAAAGGAGAAGAGGTTGGAGAAAATTTATGAATAGTAACCGGGGTAATAACAACTCTGTGGTAAATAAAAAGTAAGGATTGGGTAATGCGTGCAGCAACAGAGATTTTGAAGAGTCTAGACCATAAACGATCCCATAATGCAATGTCAAAAGAGACATCAAGATCGGTTTCCCAAGCAGTCTCTACTCTAGATTTAGATCGAACAGAAGAATTAGACAGTAAAAGTGAATATACAAGAGCAGCTTTTGGTTGTTGAGTAGAAAAGAGAGGATAAAGTGGAGTGACAGGAGTGAAAGAGGAAAAGGATTCGGAGGAAGAAGATAAAGAGGATAAGTGAGATTGAACAGCAGACGTTATAATAGAATATTCAGCAAGAAATGAGGGAGGTAAATTAAACATGTTTTGTAAAGCTGGAAAAGAAAGAAGAGTGGAATCAAGGAAAAACTGATGTACAAACATTATATCCTTTTCTTTCCAGTGTTTAAAATAGAATGATT
The DNA here is from genome assembly GCF_964263255.1 of Lissotriton vulgaris. NCBI lineage: Eukaryota > Metazoa > Chordata > Amphibia > Caudata > Salamandridae > Lissotriton > Lissotriton vulgaris. The sequence continues at coordinate 7,688 of NW_028254599.1, forward strand.
TGCCTTTATATCTAAGAAATTTGTTATACCAAACTACAGATGATAAGAAACATTGTAGAGGGGAAAGGGTAGAGGAGAAAACATTTTGCAATGTAGATTGGGAATACTTCAGAATGGGATACTTGGATATAAAGGTACAATTTGACATAAAAGGAACATGTTGAAAGGAGAAATCTTTTTAAAAAGAGCGTTCCAGAAGAACCCACTTAGGGACAGGAGTATCAAGGAAGTCGTAAGCCAAGGAGAAGGATTGTTTGATCAAAAAAGCAGAGTGATAAGAGCCAAAATCAGGGAAGCGAACACCACCTTCATTTTTAGGTCGAATTAACTTATGTAACCCAATGCGGGGATGTTTATTATTCCACAAAAATTTTGTGCATACAGAATTGATACGAGAAAAATAGGATTTAGGGATTTTGAAAGGGAGCATAGAAACTGTATACAAAACATGAGGGGTAATCATCATTTTGATGGTATCTAATCTACCCCACCAAGAGAGAAATAGGGGGGACCAAATCTGCAGAAGGGATTGAATTTTCTTAGTCAACGAATCAAAGGTTATTTTAAGGGTATCTTTTAGAGAGGAAGAAAACCATATGCCAAGGTACTTAATTTTAGATGGGCACCATGCAAAATCAGTATTATTAAACATATATTGAAAACACAATGAATTAAGGGGAAGCACTTCCGTTTTGGATAAATTGAGCTTATAACCTGATATTGAAGAATATAACTGAACTTCATTTAAAAAGGGAGGGAGGGATGATTCGGGATTGGACATGTAGATGAGGACATCATCAGCATACGCTGACAATTTAGTTTCGACAGAGGAAAATTTTAAACCAGTGATATGGGGGTTGGAACGAATGCGCTGTAGCAAGGGCTCAAGGCATAAAATAAATAATAATGGGGAAAGGGGACAACCTTGTCTTGTGCCTCTGGTTAAAGAAAAGAATCTGGAAAATTGGTTGTTAACAAAAATGCTGGCACGGGGGGAGGAATAAAGGAGTTTAACTAACGATATAAAATTTGGGCCAAAACCAAACCAAGTAAGGGTTCGGAACATGTATTGCCAATTAATACGATCAAAAGCTTTTTCAGCATCTAGGGATAGGGCTGCTAACGGGGTTTTGACATTTTTACTGTGAGCAAGGACATTGGAAAAAAGACGAGCATTATCAGCAGCGAGTCTGCCCTTAACAAAACCCACCTGGTCTGTGTTGATTAAGCGAGGGATAATGGAATCAAGGCGAGAGGCAAGGATTTTAGCAAAAATTTTACAGTCATAATTAATTAAGGATATGGGGCGGTAATTTTTACATTGGGAATGATCCTTATCAGGTTTTGGAATAATTACAATGAGGGCATCCAAAAAGGACCCAGAGGCTTTAGCTTCCAAAATAAAAGAGTTAAATAACTGAAGGAGTTTGGGAGCAAAAAAGGATTGAAAGGAGGAGTAAAATTCAACTGGTAGGCCATCAGGGCCAGGGGCTTTTGATTTCTTGAGGGAATGAATGGCCGTGGTGATTTCCTGGAGGGTAATTTCACGTTCTAGGTGTGAAAAGTCAACAGGGAGGGCTGGGGGGGAGGGAAGGCCTTCAAAAAATGTTGTTAAGTTTGCATCAGAGGGGTGAGTATCATCTGTATATAGGGCTTGGTAGTAGTTGTGAAAGACTTCAGCAATGTCTTCATCAGAGGTAACTAGTTTGTTGAGTGAATCATTAAAAATTGGGCCGACAGCTTTGCGTTCAGACTTGATTTTCAAATAATTGGCCAACATTTTCACTGCTTTGTTCTAACCCCCATGAAATTTAGATTTTATTTTAAGGAGGGTATGACAGGCTTCATTAGTGATAATTTTATTAAGTGTCGTTTTGGCAAGAATCAAATCCTGAAGGGCAGATGGGGATTTGGAGGAGAAATACGTGTGTTCAAGGGTTTTAATCTGGTTAAGTTGATCTTCATACTTTTGCTTATTAAGCTTCTTTTTAGCAGAAACATAGGAAATCGTAAAAGCTCGAAAAGAAGCTTTAAAAGCATCCCAGGTGTTAGGAATGGAGGTATCAGCAGGGTCATTTAAGGAAAAGTATTCATTAAAAAACGCAGTACATTTTTTCATAAAAGTGGCATCAGATAAAAGAAAAGAATTAAATTTCCAACGACTAAATTTAGAGGGGCTAAGGGAAAGATCAAGGGTAGTATAGACAGGAGCATGGTCAGAGATAAAAATAGAGCCAATAACAGATTTTTGAATGGAGGGAAGAAGAGACTTACTAACCATAATATAATCAATTCTTGAACGTGTATGATGAACATTAGAAAAAAAAGTATATTCCAATAAATCAGGATTACACACTTTCCACGAATCATATATAGGCCGTGAGGCAATGGCAGATTGAAAACTCTTATGGGTTTTGTCAGGTTGAAATTTACTCGAAGATAACCGATCTGAAAAAGGGTCTAACCATTGGTTAAAATCACCAGCTACTATAAAATCAGGGCAATCTATAGATGCAATGAGCAATTTAATGTCTTTCCAAAATTTGGGGTCTGGACGAACAGAGCCATATATATTTAATAAAACCATCGTCTTGTTGTGAATAACAACCTTTGCCATTGCCCAACGACCCTTATCATCATTCTGAGAGGAAATAATTTGTGCATTTAAAGCCTTGTGAAATAATATAGCAACCCCTCCTTTTTTGTTAACCGCAGGAGAAAACACAAGCTGACCCACCCAATGTCTCTTTAGCTTAAGGGATTCAATGTCAGAGCAATGAGTTTCCTGAAGAAAAACAACCTGTGAATGAAATTTGGTTAAGTGAGACAATACCGTCTGACGCTTGACAGGGTGACCAAGACCTCGAACATTCCAAGAGACAAAATTACACATGTTGAGAGGAGGGAAGGATGGGCGACAAATGGAAGCGACACAAGGCGAGGAGATCACTACAGAGGGGAAGACAAAAAATAACAGTTAAACATTGGAATTTTAGAACGCTCATTACAAGAAGGGAAAGAAGAATCAAGGAATGAGGAAAGAATAATCTGAGAAGTAGAGAAAACAGTAGAGGCAACTTGAGAAGAAGGAAGCAAGGAAAGAGAGAGAAAAGAGAGAGAGAGGAAAGATACATAAAAAGGGAAAGAGAATAAGGAAACAGGTCAAGGCACAAAGGCTTGATCTGAGAAGAAGACAGTAACCAAAACATGTGAGACGCGGGTACACCTGAGAGAGGACATGTCCCACGAGCACACCGGATACGGACATTATGAAAAAGGATAAACACAAGGATGTGAGGAAAATATTAAAACGAAATAAAAAAGGAAGATAAGTTAAGAAAAGGTAGATAGGTTGGAGTAGTAATTGTAGAAAGAGAAAAACAAGGAAAAACAAAAAGGCATTAGCTAGCAGTGTCCATGGTGGAAGGCGAGACACTTAGCAGAAAGTCGCGAAGTTTCTGAGGATCATCATAGGACCTGGTACGACCATTGTGAGTGATCTTGCAGAAGCAGGGATGGAGAATTCCATACTGAATGTTGAGTTGTCTCATTGTGGGTCGAAGGTTCAGGAATTCCTTACGTCGAGCATTTGTAGCAGAAGAGAGGTCTTGGGAAATGAAGATGTTGTGACCAGACCACTGGAGACGACGTTTGGCCCTGGCGGCCTTCAATACAGCATTAACTCTGTGAACTCCAAGAATAACATGATGATTCCACGTGGTTTGGTGGCATTGGAGTTAAGGCGGCCAAGACGATGTGCTCGTTGGATGTTGAGAGGATGAGTCGATGGTGAGAGTTCCAAAAGTTCCTGAAGAAATTTCCGAATAAAAGAGACCATGTCAGACCCCTCCAAATTTTCCGGAACACCATAAACGCGTAGGTTGTTGCGTCTATTGCGATTTTCCAAATCCTCTGTATGTAGTTTGAGTTTGTGGATTTCTTGTTCCAATAGTGGAATTCGAGTTGAGAGGTCCTGGACATCACTGACACGTTGTTCTAAGTTCAAAACCTTATTTTCCATAACCACCCAGCGCTCCTCAATCTGCTGAAGTTTAGCATTGGTAGCAGACATAAAAGGTTGGAGACCACGCACCTCCTCAAGGATGGAATCCAGAACAGGATTAGTCGAAGAGTTAATGGGGGAGGGTGGGTCATTTTTTGGTCTTTTAGGTTTGGTTCCGGTTTGCGATAACTTCGGCGAAGTAGAGACATTTGCCATGATGCAGGATGACAAAAGGGAGATATGTCCAATAATGTTGTATAATATGGAACAGACTGTGGATGCACAAAGGTGATAGGGGCACACACTGTGGCAAATATAGGACGATGAGAAACGGAGCCGCCCAATGACTCACTATGTATCAGTGCGAAGATTCACTAACAGCCACACATTATCATAGAAGAGGCATCCACCAGGTCAGAATATGGACATTGTGATAGACCAACATGCTAATATAAAGTGCAAGGCTAGATGAAAAAAAAAACGCCAAAACACTATAAGGTTGGTATAAACAGTGCATTGAGGAAATGGAGGAGACTAATGGTCATTGGAGGCCAGGAGAACAAGAGACTTGAAATGGCGTTGAGGCAGTCAGCACATTGCCTGTATGTAGCAGCAGTAAAAAGCAAGGCATCCAGAAACGCAAAATGGCGGTCGTTTCACCACAGAGAGAAAGCTGCGCATTTAAATTGAAAACGGGAACAGTGCCAAAATTGAAAAAGAGTCGACAGCAATTTATCAATAGTGCAGCATCATAAGTTGGTATCTGAGCCAAGCTAGTGCCAAAACGAAAGGGAGAGTGCCGAAATAGCGCAAATAAACATTCGAACCGGCGGCACACAAAATGGCGGCCGTTCGTGCTTTGAAGTGAGGAGATATTTACCAACAGAAATTGTCCTCGAAACTGCGCTCGTTTTGCCTGGAAAAGCGCTTCATTGCAGAGTTCCCACCTTCTGACACCGCAATTCGGCAAAAAAAAACGTCCGAAAGACGGTAAGACGATTTCTCACGGCATCCGCGGGTTGTCCGAGACGGAGCTCACGGGAGAGACGTCCTCTATCGCCGGCGCGCAAGCCACGCCCCCGCTGTTTTTATTTTTAACCACAAATCTCAAGACATTAATTTAATTTCATCCTAATGTCCCCGATAACATATTATGATGACCTCAGATCTGCTGGAAATTAATTTACCTTGGAGAAACTGAAAAACATGAAAATTGACATGGAGTAAAATTAACTATGCAACAAGAGAGTAGGAAAAACATCCCAGCCTTCTGTGGTGTTATCGCCAGACTTGGGTGGCCTCTGGTTAAACAACTCAAGCTGCTGAAATCGGTAATAAGACGCCTTTTTTCACAACAACTTCCTAAATCGTGTTTCACAACGGCGAGCAATATTTATCTTAGAATAAGCGCCAGCAGGATATAAACACGACTCGTACACGAGGTCAGAGAAATAGAGTCGTCGCCCCCGGGACAAATTGCCAGCCCACTCATTCAGATAGGCGCTCGGCTTGATATGTGAGATATTTAAGCATTGAGGGCCTGTTATGGAGTGTAGAGTTTGTTACAGCTGTGCCATTTAGGAAGCGATCCTTCCCATAAGGGACTAGGACCGCAATTTTAAATATGGCTTTACTCGCCGCTTCAGTGCTCAGGACCCACCAGCCAGCCGCCTCAAGTGCAGTTGCACTGCGCATGAACCTTCCAGTTCAGCCCCTGCCCCACCCCGAGGTTGACACTAAGCTGTGTGCGTGCACTGAGCACGGCACACGCAGCATTTCATTAATGTGAGGAGACTGTTTTAAACGAAGTCCTAGTGTAGTGTAGTTCCTAGTTTCCCACTAGGCCCTGCGCATTGGAATAACATAAACAGTAGTATCGACGTGGAACTGCGGATATTCCAGGCCTCCACTGACTATGCTAAACTTAATTGGGTGTGTTACCAACTAGCTCAGAGGTCACTGGAAACTTTCTTCTCTGCATAGGAAGTGATCAGCTTCCTTGGCACAGACAAGAAGGGATTCAGCTTTCCAACAACCGTGCAACATGACAACTTTGCTCCTCAGATCAAGAGTCAATCTCTAGGGTCGTGTGAAACAATAGACATGTATTTCACTCAGTCAGTCTAGTGCAGTTTACTTTCACGAGATGTAGAGAATAGAGAGACGGGCGTTTGTCAATAAAGGGTTAACATTTATTGAACAGTCTTTCTTCTCGTACAAGAGAAATGTATTGCCACAATTGCAAGACTTTTTATTATAAAAAGTACGTACAGTAAGATAAGTATTGCGAAATAGAACTGTAAAAGCATTGATATGGTTTCTTAGCCATACAATGGTTTAAAAGTAATAAAACATATATACAGTCATATATACATTAGGCTAACATACTCACTGGTGCTTCTAACTAAGCCTACCCCAGTGTGCCTGACCTAAGCCTAACACGTGGAAGGGGAGTAAGTAAGTAGCATTAAGTTAATTTGGTTTTGCCAAGGTTTGTTTCAAGAATTCTCGTCTAAGGGTTTAGTCAACACCATACCTCTAAATAGAATGATGGAGGATTGGTATCTCCTTCAGGGGTCACTCTCGATATCCCAGTCACCCGCGAGGGTAGGTCGGAAACGCCGGGGCTGGATTTCTCTGCAGGAAAAAGGCAGCGGCTTCTTCAGCGCGTCGAGGAAGGAGGGGGGACAGCGTCCGCGGGCAGCTGGAATCTGCTGGATATCTTCGCAGAGGGACGGCTGTTCAGCTCCTAAGCGTACTGCACCATCGTTCGCGCTTTAGCAGCGATAATGGTATCAGTAGCTTCACCACCACAGGGACAGCAGGCTACAGCGACAGAGTGCTAGATTCACCAACACGGGGTCTTGCAGGCAGCTAGCATCAGCAACAGTAGCTCCTTGCTTAAGGCAGCGTTGGTAATATTTATACCTGACAGGTGCCGGGTTTGACGCAAGTTTGCTGGACATAAGACGTCAATTAAAGATGTCACTCGGAAGTGATAGTTATCAGTTGCTCATTAGAGTTCCATTACTAATCAAAACACAGCAAGCGGGGATTTCCAGGTTTGCTGAGTTTTTATCTTGTTGAAGAGCTCGGAGTGTTAATCTAGGAATATCAGATAGTGACTTCTGCTCTGTCATTGCACTAATTGGTTGCAAAGGAAGTGGCAGAGAGAGATATCCTTGAACGTGGCTCTGTTCGTGTGAAGTCAGAGATGACTTTCTGAATATCGCACTTGAACGGTTATGCCAATATAGGGAATAAATGGATTTATAGCCGAATAGGGGCATAAGGTCACAGTATCGATCAGGAACCTAGATAAACACGCAACACCCACTCCACGTATTCATGTCCATCAAATTACTAAAACTAAAGCAATTAGATGCATGTGTAACATTGCCCACCCCAAAATATATAAATGCATTCGAAATAGGCGTACTTGAAATACATGAAATGTAGGTACTGTACGTTTTTTTTTTTTGAAGCATAGAAATCATTCAAAAAATTATTGCATATGAAATCATTGAACGATTATGCAAAAAGGAATTACACATGTATGTATGTATGTATGTATGTATAAATTATTTTATAGCGCGCTCCGTTACTGGAGAGTATCCTGGCGCGGGTAGAGGAGAGGTAGACAGTCAGACATACAAGAAAACTTAACTTACACTCTTGAACAGATGAGTTTTCAAATGCTTTTTAAAAACAGCCACTGAGGACATAGATCGTAGCTGGAGAGGGAGAGCATTCCAGGCCTGGGCCCCGATCACTGAGATCGATTGGCCACCGAGTCTTGCTCGTTTGAAGCGGGGAAGATACAGTTTGTGCAAGGTAGAGGATCTGAGGGGGCGTGCAGGAACATAGCTGGTAAATCTCTTCCTCAGATACAAGGGGCCTTGATCATGAGAAGCGCGAAACGCAAGCACCAGTGATTTGAATAGAATGCGCTGGGCAACCGGAAGCCAGTGGAGCGTGCGCATCTCCGAACGGACGCTCTTCCATCTCGGGATGTTAAACAAGAGTCGGACTGCCGCATTCTGGATGATTTGGAGGCGTTTTACCAAATAGGCCGGAATGCCACTAAACAGTGCATTTGCATAATCCAGCCTAGCCAGTATAAGTGCTCTGGCAACCGTCTCCTTAGCATCCCTGGGGAGCAAAGGAAAGAATTTGCGGAGCATTTTTAGGGTAGCGAAACAGGTGCCTGTAAGTTTATTAATGTGGGCCTCAAATTTGACATCCTCTGTGAACCAGATGCCGAGATTTTTAGCTGGTCTCCCCATCTCTTTTGGGCAAGGAATGTTTGAAGTATCTCTAACAGAAGAAGGGCGAGATAAATCGTCACATATAAATGCATTGTAATAACATGTGCTAGAGGCTGGTGTAATATTGTTATGTCTCTAGATGTGTTTAGAAATAGAAGTGTGAAGCTTCTGTTCTCTAAGAATAGTTTTTACGCTAAGCAAAGAATTGTTCCTGCCAAAAAAAGGTCAATATTAGAAAAATTGTCCAAATCAAAAAAAAAAATGTAATGCTTGAACGGGGAAAAATAGAGTTCCAAAGCTTTTTGCAGTTTTTGTTGATCAAAACTGAAGGCCGAATTCAGAGTTCATGGGAACGCTGTGTGTCGGAAAAGCTTCTAAAAGTTATTGTTTCTGTACGGTGAGAACATCGTATCAGACAGGCTCTCAAAGAATTGGTATACAAATTCAGGTGATAGTTCAACCAAATTAGATAGCGCTGTAACTTGGCAGGTGTGAGAATGATTGCTGTCATCATAGTCGGGACCAGCAATGCTCACAGAACGTTGTACCTGGATGATGTTGCTTTTGTCACTCGCTCCACTGTTACCACTTGGTTGTAGCACAGGAGTCTCCACGAATGCCGTCATCAGGATTGGTAGCCGCTGGGGACAACACAATGCGTGAGCCGTTATTGGACTGAGCAAAGTATCGACGTCCATTGGTACTGCTGATGGAAGTGAAAGACAGATGTCCAACACGCATTCATTGCCGCAAAGCATACACCGTAGCACAGGTAAAATGCAATTTTGCCATATTGGTCTGAATGAAAGGAACCAGGTCATGTTTAGATCTCTCAGCCTGGCCAATCCAAGGACGTTAGTTATCCTGTCCCGGTAGCGCATTGCTAGGATTGTCTCTTCCATTCCCATGGGAGCTATGTCTGAGCCGAGGCTTGCCATAACGAAGCAGTAGGGTCAAAAATAGAATCCCTGCGACAAGTCCCAAAAATAATGGTATGCCGCCAAAAACAGAGCGTACAAAATTAGGAACGATTCCCAAAATTGCCTGGAAGGGTGTTAGCAGTCCCGTAAAGACTGTCTTAAATATGCCTGGGATGCTTGTTGCACTAGACATGTTAAGGAGTTGGCTGAACATTTCTACGAAATGCACGGGGCAATTTGTTGATAAAAGGTCATGAACTTCAGTAGCTGTCCTTGCAACTAGAAGATCATACGTCTCTTTAGATGACGTTATAGGCACTGTTGTCTGTAAAAGTACAGATTTCATTTTGCTTAATGTATCAATTCGTATAGAATAGAGATTCAGACGAGGCCAGATGGGAGTCACTGTGTCTGCAGGCCCACTCGGAAACAATGCTTGCATACAGCATTTGACCATGGATGTTACTTCTACTAGATAACTTTTCCCTGGCACGAGGCCACAACATCTGTGATCCGTTCTAAGAATGTAACTCCCGTTCGAAAGTTGCATAAAGAAGGGCTCTATCTGAGTTGCAGGTGTGACTAGCTGGTGGCATGAAAGGTTGTTAGAATTTCCATCACATGCTCCGTGTAAATTAATACCCTGACACAAAAGTATACCGCTTAGTGAATGTTTACAGTTCTCACCACTAAGAAATACATTTTTGTCGCTGTCACTATAGCAAGAATGAGTGTATGGTAATTTCCATTCAGATTTTACATATCCTTTACCCAATTGTTCATACTGGCCAGCAGGTATGTACTCAAGGCACTTTTTAAATCGGAAAGTTGTTATCGGAATTGTGATAATTCTGTGTATTATCCATTCAATGACAGGACTCTCTGACATTGTCAATGGTAATCTCTTGAGTTTTTCGATGCTCAGGATTGTATAGTCTGCTCCTTTCTGTGCCAAACTGATCTGTTTATCAGTAAGGTTAAAACTGGAAAATAATGACGTGGTGTTGATTAAACGCCAAGGCACATAGCCTGAACGAAGATTTTGCAGCGTCCAGCCTAGTTCTATAATAGAGCGTAATTGAGACTGGCCATGTTGTAACATTAGCAAGTCTCTGTCTATCACATCAAAGGCAGAGGATACAATATTGTCCAACGAATATATTCTGGAAGACAGAGTCATTAACCCATTGTCTACCACAGAAAGTGATTTCTCCAAATTAATACGATCAATTTCTCGTATTTTTTCAGCAGTTTCAATTTGCTTTACTTTCCAAGCCTCGTTGTAAGCAGCATAGATACTGGTCGCTATGAAACGCTTTAGACGCTGTTTGCGTGGACCAAGAATGAAATCGCGCAAATCAGCACCATCTTTTAGTAAAGACAAGTGTTGCTTAATTTCAGCCAGTGTGGATGATGTTAGCCATTCAAGGCAGAGTTTCCCTACACTGTATGTTGTTATAATCCCTGGATGTTGTCTCTGGGAATATCTCGAGTCTAATCTGGTCATTTTTAACCCCTGTGTTTTATTCAGGAATCTATCTTGACAGCTATTTGTGTCTGTAGGCCAGATTAACCACTTTTTCCAATCAGGATGTGTTCTGTTGAAATGTAAAATTTGTGACACGTCTAACTCAATATCTGTGGTTGTATTCTCAGGTATTGGCTTTGGTATAGACGGTGTTTTAAGGTCTTTGATCTTAGCTAGGCCAAGACAAGATGTTTGGTGTATTGTGTCATTTAAAAATAACATTTGTTCTGGTATCATGCAGGTTCTAAATAGTGCTTCAATGCCTTGCACCTGCCAATCTTTTGTACCCCAAATTGTTTTCGTTTCAATATTATTTTTCCAATAATCAAAACCAAATGTCATCATTTTGTCATAAAATGCTTCTGAATATATCAATTTAGAGTTTGTCAGCATTGTTTTCATTCCTGTTTTATCTAACAGTTTGTAATAAAACGTTTCTGCATCACTGGTGTTAAACCCTGAGAAGTATTTGAATTTCTCAAAAAACGCTTTAGAACTGCTTTTAGGTGGTGTAGAACAATGTTCCCATTGATTATACATAAAAACATTTCTAGGCTGTGCAGATTTATGCAGGTAATGATCCCCATAGTGGGTGTAACAGAATAACTGCTCATAACTAGATGAACCTTGTAAATAATCATGATCTGTGAATCTAGCTGACATTACTAAATCAGACATCATGTCATTAATACTGTTAAAGTCCCAATCATCAGAGAATGTACTAGGTGTCACAAAGTCACTTAAGGAAACCTTTAGTTGATGAGGATACTTCAGGATTTCGACCGGACCATAGATCTCATAGTCTGTTTTCTCCCATACTACCCCACCAGGTATTGGAATTGCTGTGACATTTACTGTTGACAGTTCTCTTTTCTTCACGTGGGATGATCTGTGTGGTTTCAGGACTAGGTTGATGTTCTGACTTGCTGTGTCCATTGTAATATATTTTCCTTCAATGAATTTTCCCAAACACAGTACCATGATGAGCCAAAGCAGGAGGAAAAATACACCTAGACCGAACCAGAACTCTAGCCACGGGGAAATAAGGTAGATTTCCTTCAGTTGATGAAAGAGTTCCGTTGCTTTTTCTTTAAAAGTCTTTTTTGTTTCTGGCATCACTTCGGGGTCGTTTAAATCTTCAGAGAAGTTGTCGAAGTTGATGAAATAACCAGAGGCAGTTCTGTCAATTGATGGGATTGTTCTTTCAATCTGTCTCTCAGTAGCACTTTCTGATGCCACATCATTGTAGACTGGTGTTGTTTCTTGACGAACTGTTTCAATCTGTGTTTCAAGAGGCACGAGTTCCATGGCATTATTGCATAGTCCTTCATTGTGCACTGCAGGCTGATCGAATGTGATTAGTCTTTCAGTTTGAACCTCTTGGATTGTTGCAAGTTTGGGTATTCTGTTGTTTCTTGGGAGTCCACTGGGCCTACTGTTGATTATAGGCCACATGCTTGTGGTTTTACCAGATCGATGGACACGACTCTGTTCTCCTTTTTACCAGCAAGGGGCGGTAGCACAACTGATCTTGTTCCGGTGACTGCCAAGACAGGTACTGCTTTTCTGTAAGAAGGCCCAAATTCCTTCTTCACCGCGATCTTTTTTCTGACTAGATCCCCAATCTTTGGAATCCAGACAGGCAGTGAAGTAGTGTGGCTCACTGGTTAGAGGCGGCAGACCCGAGAGCAGAGGACGGCCCGGGACCAGGGTTCGATTCCCAGAGCGGCAGGTTTCTGGACCAGGGTCAGCGGACTCGATAATTCTCTCGCCTCGGTGCCCACTCTGATCAGCGATCACACTCGGCAACTCTGGGCATTAGCTTGCCTCATCTTCACTAACGGCCCCACCAGACCGCCGGGGATGCCTGGTTTCACCCTGGAGATACCCATTAAGGGACCATCTCTCAGGGAAGCCAGGAAGGGTTTCGCAGCGGTCGAAGCGCCTTGGGACCCTATGGGTAAGTAGTGCGCTATATAAATGCCTATACATACATACAGGCCTTGCTGGGCTGTTGCTGGTGGTGCCTCGTCAGTGGTACTTGGCTGTTGCTTTAACTTTATGTTGCTTAATGATTTTCTTGTTTCATTCAGTTCCTGTAAAACAGCCAAACGATCCTTTACATCAAAGTGCGTTGTTTCTTCTTGTACCACTGACATCTGACTATCGAGGTCCTGAACACGCATTCTAATTCCGAACAATAGTTCGTATGGGCTGAAACCTTTTAGAGAATTTCTTGGCATGTTGTTAAGACTAGTCTGGACACTTATTAAATGTTTGACCCATCCAGCGCCTGAACCTAATACCTTCGCTGTTATAGATTGCTTTATGTCACGGTTTTTTCTTTCTACCACACTGTTCCCTTCGGGGTGCGACGGACAAGAATACCGCAACCCAATTCCCATGCTGGCCATGGCCTCCTTATAAGCTCGAGAGCTGAAAGCAGGACCCTGGTCAGAATGGAACGTGGTAATTGCGTATGTGCCGATAAAGACTCGCAAATCTTTTATAACCGTTCTAGCGTCAGCCGAGCGCTGGGGGCCTCATTTTTTAAGTGAGTTTAGCCTTAACTATTTAATCGGACGCAGGATGGGGTGTAGGCAGCGTTACGCTCTTTCTGATTGGTAGCCGGTAGCAAGGTTCGCTACTGCGATCCCTATTGCAGTTTTCACAGTTGTTTGCATATATTTGGTGTTCTACACTCATTCCCGGCCACCAGAATACTGATTGTAATTCAGTCAGTGATTCCTTGATCTCTCTGTGCCTAGGACCCAAACCCATATGTGCGTCTGCTATTAAAAATATTCTCCTGTTCGTGTTTGGAATTGCTCTGTCCCCCACTCCAGGGATTCGAGCAAAAGGAACGGAGTTTGCATCGATTATGTATTCATAATTGAGTGGATAGTTTACGGGTAGTGCTGCACAGTCGCCTTTTACGGTCGTTTTTACTGCCAGCATGGTTTCCCCGTCTATGTATTTATCTGTACGCTTTTTTGTGGCTACCGAAGCCGGTTTAGTTGCTTCCGCTGTGGCTGTATTAGCCAATGAATTCCCTGCAACGTGAACGCAATTACGTTGAAGACTCTGTGCGTGAATCACGTGAGTCTTTTGTAGTTCTTTGTGTAAAAGAGCTACCTCGTTCCAGAGCAATTTATGCTTTATTGTGGCACCTGTGTCATCTTTGTAGTCGTTTTCGATCCAACTCTGCAGTTTATTGTTGTAAGAGTTGACGCAAAAATGAGAATCGCACACTATAAGTGTCGGGAATTCACGTTCTGCATTTTCGAGCGCCATCTTTAAAGATCTGATTTCAGTTCTTTGAACCGAACAGTTTCTTACAGATTCGGTTTTTGTTACTTTCGGTCTGAATTTACCGCACAGCCAACGACCTTTAATGATCGCACACGCTGCATTGTAGGATTTGCTCTCTACGTTGAAATGCTGTACAAAGCTATCTGTATAGATTATACAGGCGTATTGTGGGAGAGGCAGAATTTCGATTGGCAGAGGATATTCTTCTTCATATTCTAAATCATTCAGTTCTTCAAATTGCGGGGCGAAATAGTATTTCACGTCTTCCGCTCCTAGAGAATCTATACACTGTATCCATTTCGGATCCAGTGACACTGTAGGCAGGTTTACTGGGCTGAATAGCGCCTCGAAGGCGGATTCCGCTGTAAGGATATTAATCCGTTTGCCGTGTGCTAGTTCTCGTTCATTTGCTAATGCGATTTGCACGGCTTTCACAGTTCTTTCTGTGGGACTGAATGTTTTTTCTGCTTGTGTGTACAAGTGAGATTTAATTGAAATAGGTACCTTTTCTCCCTCATTAGAGGTCAGGTATGTGAATCCGCATCTTCCTGGGATGACTCGGATTACAAGATCGATCGTGTTGTCACGTGTATCTAATTTTGTTTTTGCTAACATGTCTGTTTGCAGCGATCTCAAAATTTCTGTGTGTTTTTGAGTCCAATTGATTTGTTTAAAATCAGGTTTAATTAGTTCGTAGAGAGGTTTAACCCTCTCTGCGTAATTTAGTATGTAAGTTCTCCCGAAATTCAGAAAACCTAGTATGGATTGTAAATTCTTCAGCGTTTTTGGAGCTTGGAGTACAGCGCACTTCTCTAAGAAGTTGTCCGCTAGGCTTTTCCCTTCACTTGATAACTCGTACCCTAAAAATAGTACTGTCAGATGGGCAATTCGAGACTTTTTAAAGTTGAATTTGTAACCCTCTGCTGCGAACCCAAGTATAATGGTGTTCACTCTTTTCAAGTGAGTATCCAAGTCGTCGTCTGTGAGATAGATATCATCTACGTAAGATAATGCTTCATCATCATAGATTTGTAGTAACTCTGTTACCCTAGCTGAGAATAGTCCTGGGCTGTTCTTGAACCCCTGTGGGAGTCGACAGAATTTTTTTCTGTGACCCAAATGCAGAGAAAGCGGTCAAATATCTGCTTTCCGGTGCAATGTTTTGACAAAAGAAACCATTAGAAATGTCTAATGTCGTTTTATATTTTTTCCTAACTATGTTATTCATTAGGGCTGCACTATGCGAGTTTTGTACTGCAAAAGTTTTGCAACATGTATTAAGGTGTCTGTAGTCCAAAACTAGACGATATGAATTGTCTGGCTTGGAGACAGGAAACAAAGGATTGTTCATTTGAGAGGTGCATGTTTCAATCACCCCCTGGTACTCAAGTTGATCTAAGATCTCCCTGACTTGTTTTTTAGCTTCTTGCTTTATGGGATACTGCCGTTGGGCTGTTGGTTCACTTTTTAATTGGATTTTGTGAGGAGGTGAGTCCTCATCCCATCCTACATGATTTTATATAATGCAGGTGCCTGGGCTACTGCCCATTTCCTTGCATATGTATATTTTTTGTGAATCGGAATGTGATTCGAGAAGGCAGGCATAATCACTTCTTCGCCACGAGGGCACTCCCTGACAAACTCTGGGGGCCAATCTTTTTCAGCTAACAGAATATCATAGCCTTTTGAGAGCTTATCCCAAAATAGACCCTTAATTTTCCTAGTCTTATCACCCTCTATACGCAATGTTATTTCGTATATTTTATGGGGCTCGCTAAGTCTGGCGTCGGCAGTTTCAACCTGAATGTATTCATTCGTGTCCACTGTCTCCAGATGACTCATCAAGATCTTGCGCGCTATACTGATTTCTGCTGCACTGTCCAACATTGTCAATGCCCACTCCCCGTTTTTCAACTGTGTCCTCAGTATTCTCGGCATGGTTGATTACTCTAATACTGGCTACCTTCTTTTTCTGAAATTGAGATTTCTTATTTTGAGCAGGTTCCTTGTCTTTGGACTTGGTGTGCTCTCCTGGGTCTGACCGTCCTCTTCTTTCCGAATTCTGTGGAAAAGATCGAGAGGGACGTGTATCAATACTTTGATATCTATCAGGTTTTTTCATATTATCCCTATTTCTAAGGTTATATCTTTTCTCAGAGGGCTCCCTCTGGGGAGACTGGCGTTCTCGAGTCGGAGTTCTTTCCCTCCGTCGAGGAGACCTTCCTCTGGACTGGAAAACTTTTTCCTTGGGAGTGGATTGTTTATTTCCATCCCAGCTCTTTTTAGGAGTGTTTAAATTATTTTTAATAAATAATTTTACTAACTCTCTATAAGCTTTTGTTAATTCTCCTATATTAACTAAGAGATCTTCTTTTGACATTTCTTCAATGTCCGGATGTGGTGTGTAGCTGGCTAGAACCGGCCACGTTGCTCCTGGTCTACCTAGTGGACCGAGCCTGGTAATGTGATCATTGTGTTTTAGGGCGCCATTAAACCAGAGCAGGTGCTCTTGAAATTTAAGTGGAATTTCAATCTCCTCAAAAGGAGCGTACTCTTCCGGAGGTTTCTCTATTTTGTAATAGTGAAACTCTTTTGTTCTAGCGTTTACCGCTGGAAAGTTTATCCATGAATAGAATACCTCTGTCTGCCGATACTCGTGAGCCTCTATCACGAAAATTACTGTACCACCTTGAGGTGTCAGTCCGTTTTCTATAAGTTTTAAAGTTATAGATCTTCTTAAGTGGACCGGGATGATTATAGCATCCGGGTCTGTGTATTCGGGACCTTGCTGAGTCGCATCTGCTGCGGCCCCAGGGGTTCCGTTATTTTCTGGCATTGTAAAAATGCAAGGTTTGCAGAGTAGGTCTCCAAGGAGACAAAGATTAGGTGCACAATATTTTGGAACACTGTATCCTTCAACGTTGAATAAACCAGAGCTTTGCATAGGAATCTCTTCCTACTAAGGTCGGGCGGATTTTAACCTTTCACCCACTCCAGACGTCTATTGGAGTATTTCCGGGAGAAAGGGGTCTGTGTGAAATATGCACAACTGAGTTACTCTAACTGTCTTGCGTTAGTTTATCGCCTTACCAAACGTTGGGCGCCATGTAGTGTAGTTCCTAGTTTCCAACTAGGCCCTGCGCATTGGAATAACATAAACAGTAGTATCGACGTGGAACTGCGGATATTCCAGGCCTCCACTGACTATGCTAAACTTAATTGGGTGTGTTACCAACTAGCTCAGAGGTCACTGGAAACTTTCTTCTCTGCATAGGAAGTGATCAGCTTCCTTGGCACAGACAAGAAGGGATTCAGCTTTCCAACAACCGTGTAACATGACAACTTTGCTCCTCAGATCAAGAGTCAATCTCTAGGGTCGTGTGAAACAATAGACATGTATTTCACTCAGTCAGTCTAGTGCAGTTTACTTTCACGAGATGTAGAGAATAGAGAGACGGGCGTTTGTCAATAAAGGGTTAACATTTATTGAACAGTCTTTATTCTCGTACAAGAGAAATGTATTGCCACAATTGCAAGACTTGTTATTATAAAAAGTACGTACAGTAAGATAAGTATTGCGAAATAGAACTGTAAAAGCATTGATATGGTTTCTTAGCCATACAATGGTTTAAAAGTAATAAAACATATATACAGTCATATATACATTAGGCTAACATACTCAACTGGTGCTTCTAACTAAGCCTACCCCAGTGTGCCTGACCTAAGCCTAACACGTGGAAGGGGAGTAAGTAAGTAGCATTAAGTTAAGTTGGTTTTGCCAAGGTTTGTTTCAAGAATTCTCGTCTAAGGGTTTAGTCAACACCATACCTCTGAATAGAATGATGGAGGATTGGTATCTCCTTCAGGGGTCACTCTCGATATCCCAGTCACCCCCGAGGGTAGACCGGAAACGCCGGGGCTGGATTTCTCTGCAGGAGAAAGGCAGCGGCTTCTTCAGCGCGTCGAGGAAAGAGGGGGGACAGCGTCCGCGGGCAGCTGGAATCTGCTGGATGTCTTCGCAGAGGGACGGCTGTTCAGCTCCTAAGCGTACTGCACCATCGTTCGCGCTTTAGCAGCGATAATGGTATCAGTAGCTTCACCACCACAGGGACAGCAGGCTGCAGCGACAGAGTGCTAGATTCAACAACACGGGGTCTTGCAGGCAGCTAGCATCAGCAACAGTAGCTCCTTGCTTAAGGCAGCGTTGGTAATATTTATACCTGACAGGTGCCGGGTTTGACGCAAGTTTGCTGGACATAAGACGTCAATTAAAGATGTCACTCGGAAGTGATAGTTATCAGTTGCTCATTAGAGTTCCATTACTAATCAAAACACAGCAAGCAGGGATTTCCAGGTTTGCTGAGTTTTTATCTTGTTGAAGAACTCGGAGTGTTAATCTAGGAATATCAGATAGTGACTTCTGCTCTGTCATTGCACTAATTGGTTGCAAAGGAAGTGGCAGAGAGAGATATCCTTGAACGTGGCTCTGTTCGTGTGAAGTCAGAGATGACTTTCTGAATATCGCACTTGAACGGTTATGCCAATATAGGGAATACATGGATTTATAGCCGAATAGGGGCATAAGGTCACAGTATCGATCAGGAACCTAGATAAACACGCAACACTAGCATGGTGCGTGGATCATGCTGTAAATTACTGTACTGTGTGGCGTGCGCTGAGGGCCCCCCCGCCCCCGGGACCTCGGGCCCCCCCGCAATGCTTGGGCTGCGGGGGCCTGTGTTACGCCCCTGCTTTTAGTGAAGAAGATAATGTATTTCTTGATGAGCCCTTTATTCATAGATAAGCATGGGTCAGAGATAGGGGTTTGAGGATGGGATTTTAATAAGTTATGTTTGTAGCATTTTGCTGATTTTTTGTGAGGTATGAAGGGTAAGTGATGGAGAAAGTTCCCATTCCCAGTGCGCTCCATAGTGTGGGTAAATACTAGAAACACTGAGGGTACACAAAACGGAAAAAGTGACTTAGCAATGTGCTGCTCACCTTAGGGGAAAGAGTTGCAGTGTAATGCATGTAGACAGTCCAAGATGGCTGCACAATTAGTTAACTAATGCTGAAAGTGAAGTCCTCTATCTATTTCAGTTGGAGGACATCAGGGGAGTCCTCTGTTTATTTCCGTTGGAGGACATCAGGGGAGTACTCTGTTTATTTCCGTTGGAGGACATCAAGGGAAGTAGTCCTTTTTCTGTGATGACCTTGTTGTGGCCATTTTGTATGGTATCAGAGGATTTCCTCTTATGGGGTTCTTGGATTGATACATAAAGGCAGATCTAACTAAGCACTGATGAATGTTGTCTGATTCCCGTAGCATCCTGCGCATGCTACGTAAGATCTTCCGGTGGATCCCCACCGAGACCA
This sequence comes from Lissotriton vulgaris, assembly GCF_964263255.1. Lineage (NCBI taxonomy): Eukaryota > Metazoa > Chordata > Amphibia > Caudata > Salamandridae > Lissotriton > Lissotriton vulgaris. Next base: position 27,095 of record NW_028254599.1, read on the forward strand.
GGAAGACGGTCACCCAGGCCCTCGTCACCAGCCGTCTGGACTACGGCAACTCCCTCTACGCCGGAACCACCGCCAAACTACAGAAGAGACTCCAGCGGATCCAGAACGCCTCAGCACGACTCATCCTGGACATCCCCCGTCGCAGCCACATCTCCGAACACCTGAGAGACCTGCACTGGCTCCCGGTCAACAAGAGAATCACCTTCCGTCTCCTCACCCACGCACACAAAGCCCTACACAACCAAGGCCCAGGTTACCTCAACAGCCGCCTCAACTTCTACGCTCCCAAACGCCAGCTTCGATCGACCAGCCACGCCCTCGCCGCCATCCCCCGCATCCAAAGAGCCACCACAGGGGGACGGTCCTTCTCCTACCTCGCCGCCAAGACATGGAACTCCCTCCCCACCCACCTCCGCCTGACCCAGGACCACCTCACCTTCAGGAAGCAACTCAAGACCTGGCTGTTCGAGCAGTAGCGTACCCCCCTCCCTCAGCGCCTTGAGACCCTCTGGGTGAGTAGTGTGCTATATAAATGCGATGATTGATTGATTGATTGAAGAATGAAATGGGCTAAGTAGAGAGACCGAGTGTCTCTGACAGTGCCCAAAAACTGAAAAGCATCAGCAGAGCTGCAAAACATGCCAGTAGGGCATTCAAAGGGATTCACAGAGAGGTTTAATTGAGTGCTATCTGTGTCCCTCCTGAGGCGGAAGCCGGGAGGTTGTGCTGCTGTGTCATTTTAACTGTATTAGGCATTTTTAAAAACAGAAACATCTGCGTTTTTTTAACTTTGCTGCAACAACTCCCCATCAGCTTGAATTAATAAGCTCTCTCTGCTGACTCCTTCCCCCTCTTCCTTATTGCCCTGGGCCACTCCCAGCCAAGTATAGACGCTGTGGAGTTGGTCCCAGGTTCAGACAAGCGGCGGCCATATTGGGTGTGTGTCCAATCCCCCGCGCTCTAGTCGCGCATAAAAGGGGACGGTCAGGCATCCGCGCAGCGGACGCGGGCAGCGGACGCGCCGGACCTGTGCCGGAGTCGTGCCAGAGTCCTGCCCGTCTGCGCCCGTCCGCGCTAAGGAGGCGCTGGAGGCCACTTCCCCTTGTGTTTATTCCTCTCATGTACTTAGGGATCTGGATTGTGTATCTGTCGCACTACAACCACGGACATTAGATACTATCTCGGCCCTCGGTATTGCATGGTATGTACCTCCTCCCCCCCTTGCACTAAACAGTTATCCGATCCCAGTGTAACTGAAACACGTATCCGAGCCCTATACTTAAATACACGCTCACTGGTCAAGCATCAGATTGATCTCTTCCTCCTCCTCACCGATGAAAGACCTGATATTCTCATACTTACCGAGACATGGTTGAATGACGACTCTCTCCCTGACATCTTAGCTGCTCTGCCCCCCGACTACTACCTGCTCAATACGAACCGACCTTCTGGCCGCGCCGGTGGCGGGGTGGCAGCTGTCATCCGTAAGGAGCTTAAATTTACCTCCACGTCCTCTTTCACTCTCACTGACGTGGACAATCTCATCATTAAGCTAGAGACCGGAGAGGGTGCTCTTACCATCATCATTCTTTATCGTCCTCCCTACCCTATGCCTTTGTTCCCTGCTGCCCTCAGTGAACAGCTAGCCAATCTACTTATTTCATCTGCTCGAGTCGCCATCTTTGGCGACTTCAACTATTGGTATAATGACAAGGAAGCTGGCCCTCATGCGGCTGAGCTATTTGAAGTCCTCACCAGCTTCAACATGAACCAATACGTCACTTCCCCCACTCACACTGGGGGTCATATTTTAGACCACATCTGGACTCATAATCTCACTCTCTCCTATCCTGTGATCACCCCTTGTATCTGGTCTGACCATTACTTGATCGATACAGTGATCACAGTCAGAGGTTGCATTAAGGTCCCTCTCATGGCCGGTGGGACTGCCCGTAAATGGAGCACTCTTGACTCTCAGGCATTCCTCTCATTCTTGGCTGAGACTCGTCCTTCGTTATCTAAAACTGCGACTGTCCACACTCTGGAGGAAGATCTTACTGGCTGGATCATCAAAGCCAGTGATCGCTTTGCCCCTCCCTCCAGCTTCCCCCGTTCCCGGCACAGTAAGTCCCATAAGTGGTTCAACTCGACCCTGAAAGCTCAGCAACTCGAACTGCGCCAAACGGAGCGTAGGTGGAGACGCAATTATCTGCCCATCGACAGAGAGCTATATATCGCTGCGAGAAAAAAATATAAAGATGCTATTATTGCAGCAAAAGCTCTTCACATCTCGGAAAGGATTCTCACTGCTCATAACAAATCTCAGGAGATCTTTTCAATGATGAGGGAGCTTACGTCTGATGCAAGGACTTTTCCTTCTCAGACCCCGACGCAAGAATCTTGTAATGCCTTAAATAATTTCTTTATTGAAAAAATTGCCAAGATCAAGAATACGATTCCTTCAGTCCTCCCTGATGATATGCCAGCTTCCCCCCCTGAAAACCCGCTCTCCTTGCTTTCTTTCCCTGCCCTCGACCCCAGCACTCTGGCAAAATTTGTTGCTCGAGTCAAATCTGGCTCTCCTAATGATTGCTGTCCCCCCTCTGTCTTTCGCGACATCTGCCTGTCCATACCGGACTGCATCTTGCCTTTATTAAACGCCTCATTGGAGGCAGGAGTAGTACCTAATCCCTTCAAGGAGGCTGTCCTTGTGCCCTTACTAAAGAAGCCTGAAGCTTACCCGGACGATCTCGCCAACTATCGGCCTTTCTCCCTCTTGCCCTACCTATCCAAACTCCTGGAGGCACATGTTACTAGCTGCCTATCTGAATTCATCGAGCGTTCCAACTTTCTCAAACCTAATCAGGCTGGGTTCAGACCAGCCCATTCCACCGAGGCTGTGATCTGGGCAGTCATGGATACGCTTAGGGCTAATGCCGATAAAGGGACATCACAGGCGCTCGTTTTATTGGATCTGTCGGCTGCGTTCGACACGGTGGACCACAACATCCTTATCCACCGTGCCGAGCAAGCCGGCATCCGAGGCCTGGCCTCTGCCTGGCTTAAATCCTTCTTGTCGGGCAGAATGCAGGCGGTCCGGCTTGGTCCCTTCACAGCCGCACAGGTTCCATCCATCTGCGGAGTGCCTCAGGGATCGTCCCTGTCCCCTCTGCTTTTTAATCTCTATCTTCAGCCGCTCATTTTTTCCTCAAAGAGGTGGAATATCACCGTATTCAACTATGCAGATGATCTGCAAATCATTTTCCCGCTTAACACCCCCAATGCAGCCCTCGATTGTCAAGCAGTGATGCTACACATCCAACATTGGATGAACTCCCACCAGCTTAAATTGAACCCGGGGAAGACCGAGTTAATCCTTCCAGGAAACAGTCTCACTCACTGGGGCACACAGTTCTGGCCAACTGAGCTCGGCTCCCCGCCCGTCCCAGCTAAGTCAGCAAAGAGCCTTTGGGGTCATAATTAACTCGGAGCTCTCTCTTAAGCCTCAGGTTGGCGCGGTTGTGTCCTCATGTATGTTCCAGCTCAGAAAAATCAGGAAGGTTTCCCATCTCCTGACACCAGAGGCCCTGATACAAGTCCTGATTGCCCTGGTGCTCTCTTGCCTGGATTTTTCAAACTCCCTGTACTACGGCCTACCTAAATTCCTCCTTAATAGGCTCCAGATTGTACTGAACCAAGCGGCAAGGCTGGCCTATAAAACCCCGAAGTGGCAATCCGCGAGACCACTGCTTCACAGACTCCACTGGTTGCCGGTGGAGCAGAGGACTGCATTTAAGATCGGCTGCCAGACCTTCAAAGCTGTGTTCGGGACCTCCCCTGCCTTTCTCAAATCATTGGTCATTCCTTACCGTCCGGTACGCAATCTTCGTTCCTCCCATCGCCTTTTGCCAGCTGTCCCTGCTACCAAACTAAAAAAAAACGGTGGTCGCAGATTTGCCTACCTTGCCCCCGCCTTCTGGAACCAGTTACCTTTCCCTCTTAAATCTGCCAATTCCCTTCTGGCTTTCAGAAAACTCCTGAAAACTCACCTCTTCACACAGACTGGCTAGACCCCTGTCTCTTCATCTCGTTGGCACTCAGCCAGCGCCAGGAAACCTTTCGGTGTCAGTGCGCTATACAAGAATCCCCCAAGATAAGATAAGATAAGACAGAGAACATGAGGCTCCTATATCAAAAAACCACGAGCCGAAATGTACATGCCTACCTCCGTATGAAAAGGGGGGTCGGGGTAATACAGGAAACTGTCACAAATCAAGAAGATAATGAGGCTCGTGCTGCGGAATACGAAGGCGGGGGGAGGGGGCATGTGTACCTTGGTGTGATGTTATCGAAGGGACTGGAGACTCCGCTTCAGGCATCACCCACCTACAACATGCCAGGGAGGCTTCCCGAGCCTCTGCACAACTCCTCTCCGAAGTGAGCAAAACAAGCTATGTACTCAGTACTGTTATTGTAGCTCCTCAAGATTAGCCTGGTCCGTCAGGACTCGGGTGCTAAAAAAACCTGCAGTGGTTGTAGATTCTGTTCGGTGAAGCTCGCCAGGCAACGGTGTGGTGGAGGGGTGCACTGTGGAAGCACAGCAGATTACAGTGAGGAGGGGCGTCAGGAAAGCACACCCGCAGGGCAGCGAGTCACACCCTCCGCCAGGGCCGGCCCTAGGCATGTGCAAAGTGTGCACCTGCACAGTGCCGCCAAACCCCAGGGGCCACCACGACGAGGATCGTCGTGGCGGCCTCATCTGAATGAAAGTTCAATGCCTGATGTATGTTTAGCTCTACCGTATGGCTGCTGCAGCATTAGGAGGGACTGGGGCAATAGAAAAGGGGAGACATTGTAATTGTATACGATTACTGTCAGTACTGCATAACGTCCCAAATGGGCTAGGAGTGTATTATGACATTTGCCACATAGTTGGCTCCGTTGCAACGTCAGTGAAGAGAGCACAACACCCCCCGCCCCCACCCCCCCAACACCACCACAAAGGGCATAAAACATCAAACAACTATTTTTGTTCTGAAATCCTCTTTCTTTTTCTACTTCCAGGCATTGCTTGGGTCCAAGCTGTGTTCTTAAGTTTTGTTGCATGAGTTTGCGGATCGACAGTGGATACCCTTTTTACGTGCATGAAGGCATCACATTTTAAAAGCTTCCATCGGGTTGAACCCACAACAGGCTTAGTTTAAATGTGAAGCTTATTAATCATGTTCTAGTTAAGTAAAACCTTTACATGATGTAAGAACACAATGTTAACCAGTATACAATCCGTTAAAAATAACAAGGACATGCAAAAACATGAGGGCACTTCAGTAAATGTCCTAATTAATACATGTCTATGCAAGGTAAAGTGCGAGTGCATACACTCTTCAGCAGGGCTTTCAGTGGGCCGGGTCCTGCCAGTGCTCAGCACCTTAGTTCTTACAAGCAGGTGCTGAAACGGGTTCCTATCGGGCTCTCCATGTTTACCCTCGCCCTCAGGACGAAACAAATCTTAACTTTGCAACAGTACCACTGCTTAAAGCCTTTGATGTCACTTCAAAGAGACTCATTTTAGTTCTTTCTGTCTAATCATTTCAGAACCGAAGCATTTTCAATATTATATACCATGAAGCCATAGTTGTTGTTTATTTATTTTATGCAACTAACAACAATTGACAAAGCCAATAGTCCTAGCTTGTTGTAGTTATGTGACTTGATGTATCATATTTCTGGATGCAATGACAGGAACAGCATAGAAGCAGTATAGGAGAGGAAGGGGTCCTAACTTCTGTGGTAAATATTTAATTACCGTCTTAATTTCTATGCAGGTAAGTACTAAAAATAAAATAACTCAATCGGAAAGAAAGACGCAGAGTCCGTGGTGTTAGAGTTCTTAGGGGTTTTATTCCTTAAAAAGGAATGGTTCTTGAACCGGATATCATGTTCCTGACACCACTGGGGTTCAGGAAGGGATAGAGCATACTTTATTGACAAGACATAACTTTTATACTTAAATCATGTAATGGATACCAATACAGTAGGCGTAACAGCTGAGAGAAACAAGATAAAAGCACACACGTGTTAGCAATACGTAATCAAAAGGCGTGAACTAGGCGTGAACATAGGGGTGTGTGCTAGAAACGTCACATGAAAGTGTCACAAGTAGGTGGGTACATAGCAGAATCTTGCAATGTCAGCAGAAATCTGAGGTCTGGATGCGCGCGCAGCTGCATGACGTGTGATTGACGTGGAGCTGGAGGGTGAGGGGACTTGACATTTACACTAGCGGAAAGAGACAGAAGTCTGGCATGTCAGATCAACTCGTACCTATATCATATCTGATATCTGATGTTTGGGAACCATATTATCTAGAGGGAAAGGTCTCTTGGGCAGAGGCTATTCTATACTGACTGTGAGTGCGTGTATAAGCGTCTACGTGTCTGCATGAGATGCGAGGGGGCATGGGCCTACCATGGTAACAGGAGCTATGAATTACTTGCACGGAGACAGTGAGGCCGGGCCCTTTGCTCTGCAGCTGGAAGGATGTTTACTTGAACTAGTAGGCAGGAATGTATTTCTGAGGAGCGGAGCAGATAATTCGAAGGTTGAATACAGTCTTGGCAGGCAACAGGCTGAGCTAAGCGCCGTTAGCCGCGCAGGGAGTAAGGTAAAGGTCACGGGTACAGAGGCAGGCCCAGGCTGAGGCATTTAGAATCAGAAGGCAGGAAAAGGCTTGATGGCAGAATTCAGGGCCTACTTCGCCAGAGCTGAAAAACGTGTAAAGTACACCACATAAAGACGTTGGCAAGGCATACTTAGGAACGGAATATTCAACCCATTCAGGGTGGATCTGAAAGAGGACATGTTAACGTTGGACGCAAATGTATTTGCGTCTTCATAGCTGGCACAGGAGGGAAGTTACATGCACTTTAAGCTCGTACATGGAGACGGTGGGGTACACGTTAGGGAACATTTCTTGACCATAAAATTTATATTTCCTCATTCCCTCCTTGTTCCCTACGGACCCTTCATGATATATCAATCCTCATGAACCGATCAGTCTGTTCATGTAAAATCATTTGCTCTTCTTTCTTCTTTTCGCGTTTTGAGTGGAAACTTGAATGCGGAATACATGATGTGGCGCACAGACCACAAATCGCTGGCCCACACTGTAGGCAAAGGCAGCAACTGAATACTATGACAAGGGCAATGCCTAGGAAGGATAGGATCTTCCATCCCCAAGCGGTCAACGTTGTCCAGAACCAACCGGACCAAGTCCAGGTGCCTGGAGTCTGATGTATCAAACTTGCAATTTTATGAAGACGTGTGATAGCTTTATATACTGTTGGCGCGTTTTCTGGAATGAAAACACAGCAACTCGACCCGATGACCTTACAGGCTCCGCCCCTATCTGCTAGGATGACGTCAATAACAAGACGATTTTGAAGAACAACAACCCGCATGGCAGATTGCTCCTCTGTTAAGTTGCCTAGAGCGGAGGTAGTTTCATTCACTACTGCTTCGAGGGTTCTAGTTAATTTTCGTATCAGTTTACTATTAAAAACAGTACCTAAGTAGGGGAAGAAACCTTTATTGAAATCTGTGTATTGCTCCCATGCCGTTTCAGTATAGTCGACAATCGGGAGATCTCTTCGGAGTCTAGTAGTTACTAGATTTGTATTTCTGTGATAATCAGGAGGGGCTAGGAAAACAGGTGGCAGAAGGAATGCAATGTAACAGGTACCATCCCAATCTGGAGGTAAGCGTATGTATGCGGTATGGTCACAAACAAAGTAGGAATGGCGAGTGGCTCTAAATGTAGACCTGCCTTGATCACTGAATTCGACCACAGTAGTGCATTTACTATGACCTAAGTGTACTGAACGGGAAACACCCATTACATCGGAAGCACTACATCGCGTGACTATCGCATCGCGACCATTACATCGCAGATGGCTTCACACCGCATGCTAAGACGCCGCATGCTAACACGCCGCAATGACTTTCACATCGGCAGACATTACATCGGAAATGACACGAAACGCTTTTACATCGGAAGACAATACATCGGAAAACGATGATTTATGAACAGAATGATTTATGGCACAAATAGAAAAGAATGATTTATGGACACGGAACGGAATGCGAGCACATTTAAAGCATGCTTCAAGTACTGTTTCGAATATTGAAAGCACACATCATACATCCAGCGCCGGAATGCGAGCACATTTAAAGCATGCTTCAAGTACTGTTTCGATTATTGAAAGAATGATTTATAAACGATGATTTATGAACAGAATGATTTATGGCACAAATAGAACAGAATGATTTATGGCACAAATATTGAAAGCACACAGAGAATGATTTATGGCCCAAATATTGAAAACACACAGACATGACATCGGAAATGACACGAAACGGAATGCGAGCACATTTAAAGCATGCTTCAAGTACTGTTTCGGCCAATAACACTATAACAAAAAAAAAGCTGCCGGGGACTAATGTTCGAACCTGCTGTCACGGCAACAATAAAAAACAAACATAAACAATGTTTGTACACTCCGTATATTTATAATAACTTTCTTTTTATACAATGCGTATATTTCATTGTTATGCCTCCATGGGTGGGGTGGATCGGTTGCTGGGTGCGTGAATGGGTCACTTGCTGGGTGCCTGATGGACTGTGTGGGTGGGTGGATGGATGCGTGGGTGGGTGGATGTATGGATGAGTGTGTGGGTGCATGGATGCGTGGGTGGGTGGGTGGGTGGATGGATGCATGGATGAGTGGGTGGGTGGGTGGGTGGGTGCGTGGGTGAGTCTGTGTGGATGCGTGGGTGGGTGGATGGATGCGTGGGTGGGTGGATGGATGCGTGCGTGGGTGGGTGGGTGGATGCATGGATGAGTGTGTGGGTGGATGGATGCGTGGGTGGGTGGGTGGATGGATGCATGGATGAGTGGGTGGGTGGGTGGGTGGGTGCGTGGGTGAGTCTGTGTGGATGAGTGTGTGGGTGGATGGATGCGTAAGGTGTCATATTATTCACGTAATTTTTGGTAGCATAATTACGCTGAATTACAGCAAAGTTATGTGAATTTACGTGGCCGTACGCAATGACCATATCCCAGCATTTAGCAATATTTTATTAATGCAAAATACACACTCATGTACATAATGGCCCAAAGGATCCATTTTGATGTTCCTGTGCTCCTGCTGTAGGATTATGGTGACAAATTCCTCATAATCAGGCAAATGGAAGTAATTGCATTTGTTTTGGTAATTTCACGTCCAAAGAGTTACATGAAATTGTCAAAATTACTCAGATTACTCCTACATAGTTACACTTGTGCACAGACCAAATTTTCAGTTCAAATTAAAGAAATAAAGGAAATGAAAGCCTCCTATACTCATTGACATATGTCTGCCAGTTCATAGAGGGGTTGCAGATACAACAGTACACTGTGCTGTCATCTTATGAATGTATATGTACTTATTTATTGTTATTTTAAAATCGGGCAATAAGTTCACATGTGAGATAATGCATATACCCCTGATGCGTGGGTGGGTGGATGGATGCGTGGGTGGGTGGATGGATGGGTGCGTGGGTGGGTGGGTGGATGCATGGATGAGTGTGTGGGTGGATGGATGCTTCCCTGACACATTATGTCCTTTTCGAGCTTCGGTCCACGGGTGTCACACTCACACATGTCCGCACTTGACTCTCACGGGGTTCTCGAAGACCTCCAGGCAGACTGGGCACGTGAACCGGGAAAGTGGGTCGACAGGTAACGAGCCAAATGCACCTTCCTGCTGCTGTCTGCCTAACTCCATCGCCATCATCATACACTTCCGCAAAAACCGCTGACGTCTACGGTGACAACCCGAAGTCCCGCCCACTTTCCACGCCTAAAACCCAATCGCTGCACTGCGCATCCTGTGCTGCGTGACGTCACAACCAGGAACTTAGAGTGGGTACTGGCGGGGTGGGCCTGGCATAAAAAGCATACAGGTTGAGCTCACCCCTTCAGTTTACCGACTGTTGCCACACTGATGATAATGGCCACATGATGACGCTCACGTAACCATCTGGACCAAACAAAAACCAACGCGGAAAAGGGAGTCTCTCAATGACAGTCCACAGCCGTTCATTTGTTCCGGCAGCTTTCTTCTCAGGAGTCGTCTTGTAAAAATGCTCCAGGTGAATAGATTGTTGGAAGGATCGTTAAACGGAATGTCCTCTATTTGTGTGTGAGGAATGAATGATTTACTGTTACCCCTCACCCTCAATCCCTCACCCACACTCACCCACACTCACCCTCACCCACCCTCACCCACCCTCACTCACCCTCACTCACCCTCACTCACCCTCACTCACCCTCAACCCCTCTCTCACCCTCACTCACCCTCAACCCCTCACTCACCCTCACTCACCCTCAACCCCTCACCCACCCTCAACCCCTCACCCTCACTCACCCTCAACCCCTCACTCACCCTCACTCACCCTCACTCACCCTCAACCCCTCACCCTCACCCACCCTCAACCCCTCACCCACCCTCAACCCCTCACCCTCACTCACCCTCAACCCCTCTCTCACCCTCACTCACCCTCAACCCCTCACTCACCCTCACTCACCCTCAACCCCTCACCCACCCTCAACCCCTCACCCTCACTCACCCTCACTCACCCTCACCCTCACTCACCCTCAACCCCTCACCCTCACCCACCCTCAACCCCTCACCCACCCTCAACCCCTCACCCTCACTCACCCTCACTCACCCTCAACCCCTCACTCACCCTCACTCACCCTCAACCCCTCACTCACCCTCACTCACCCTCAACCCCTCACTCACCCTCACTCACCCTCAACCCCTCACCCTCACTCACCCTCAACCCCTCACTCACCCTCACTCACCCTCAACCCCTCACTCACCCTCACTCACCCTCAACCACTCACCCTCACCCACCCTCAACCCCTCACCCACCCTCAACCCCTCACCCTCACTCACCCTCAACCCCTCACTCACCCTCACTCACCCTCAACCCCTCACTCACCCTCACTCACCCTCAACCCCTCACTCACCCTCACTCACCCTCAACTCCTCACTCACCCTCACTCACCCTCAACCCCTCACTCACCCTCAACCCTTCACTCACCCTCACTCACCCTCACCCTCAACCCCTCAGCCTCACCCTCACTCACCCTCAACCCCTCACCCTCACTCACCCTCAACCTCATGCTAAAGATTTACAAAAAAACCCATAAACAATTCTAAAAGCACTAACTCTAATGCTGCGAGACCTATTGCATTTCTAACGTGACAACTCATCTTCTGACACACCTTCATTACTGTCTTTATGAAATGTATTGAACATATGTCTGCCAGTTCATAGAGGGGTTGCAGATACAACAGTACACTGTGCTGTCATCTTATGAATGTATATGTACTTATTTATTGTTATTTTAAAATCGGGCAATAAGTTCACATGTGAGATAATGCATATACCCCTGATGCGTGGGTGGGTGGATGGATGCGTGGGTGGGTGGATGGATGGGTGCGTGGGTGGGTGGGTGGATGCATGGATGAGTGTGTGGGTGGATGGATGCGTGGGTGGGTGGATGGATGCATGGATGAGTGGGTGGGTGGGTGGGTGCGTGGGTGAGTCTGTGTGGATGAGTGTGTGGGTGGATGGATGCGTAAGGTGTCATATTATTCACGTAATTTTTGGTAGCATAATTACGCTGAATTACAGCAAAGTGGATGAGTGGGTGGGTGGGTGGGTGGTTGCGTGGATGGATGGATGCGTGGGTGGATGCGTTGGTTGGATGCGTGCGTGGGTGTGTGCGTGGGTGGGTGGATGGATGCATGGATGAGTGTGTGGATGGATGGATGGATGGATGGGTGGGTGGAATGTGAGAAGTTGACCTTCAGGCTAAAATCAAGAGGGCATGTGAAGACAGCTGTTTTACCATATGCAATCCTGTAATATCAAATAAAAGGACACCACACACCTTATATATTATAAAAAAATATGTTTTTATTACTATTAGTTTATTACCTTTAAACAAAAGAACAGTTTTACATAGGAAAGTTGCACGTTTATGGCATTACATTGGTTTGGGATCACTGAAATTTATTGAAGATCATAACAACACACAAGGTTAACGGGGAAACCGTCTAAATTTTTGGTCGGGGAAGCCATATAAATTTTTATCGCATTGCGTTCAATGTATATCACAGAGATAGATACTTTGGATGTAGGACATTACTAACATATTTGGACTCGAATTTACACTGGGGAGAATGATGCACTCATTTTACGTCTTTCATTCTTGTTGGGAGTAAAACAGAAACGTCAACAGAAGCCTTTGCATCAAACAATGACAGTATTTGTTATTCGAGGATTTTTGTGACATAGGCAGCAAGGTACACACATTGTTAGTGAAAGGAATTCAGTATATGTGCCAACGAAGCAAGGTAGTCACTAACCACAGACAATGGGAAAAGTTTTAGTGCTGCCAATAGTCGAGTCGACATTTCCTTTGTGCGCTGTGAAAGCCGTGGGTTTAAATTACATGCTAAAGATTGTGACATTCGCAGTTCTTGGTAGCTTTGCTCCTTTCGCAAAATCTCTACAAAATGGTAAAAATTAGGGTGCGGTTTCCCAATACTCGTGTTCAAAGAGTTGTGCCAACCCTCTATGGCATTGTTAGTCTTTGCTCCTCCCTCTAAGCAGGTCGAGTAGCAGTTCCACCAGTCCACAAGAAAACGTGGTTTCCTCCGGCGACCTGACCTGCTTAGATGGCCAATCCATGTGTCTTCAAAATAATTTAAAATTGGTGCCAATTTGTCTTCGTTTGCTATAAAGTACTCAGACTCAGTAATCGATGTGTAGTACTCGTCTACACTGTGAGGAGGAACAAAGCAAAGGGCAGTTAGTTTTTTAAGCTCAAACTGGAGTTTGCTGTCAGACGCATAATCCTCAATGAGGGATGTTTTTTGTATTTTACGCCAAAACGCCTGAGAAAAGTGGAAAAAACATCCTTGAATTTGGGTATCCGGGTACAATTTACTTATAGTATTGAGCATTGGTAATTCAAAGTCCATGATGACTTTTCTCGGACTTTTGTTTGCCATTTTTGATTTTAAGACTGACAAAAATTCAGTATATGTTGAGGATTGTTTGTCTGGCAGCAAACTGTACACTAATGGAACTACTGTGGTGTTAACATAGCCGTGAATAGTGTATATTTGGGTGAAAGGGGTGGGCGTACTTTTAAAGGTACCATCCATCATCCAAACATCACTGTTCTCCAACCTACTTAGATTACGGGGGGTACTAAAGATTAAAACACGCTTTAGAGCATTTTCATTGTCATATAAAATAAACGGTTCATTTGCAACTGTCAGAGAAAGTTCACGAGGGATTGTTATGTCAGAAAATGTTCGTGGTGTAATGCGCGTAGGATTAGTAGCCTGTTTCTTACGTTGAATTATCCGACGCAAGTTTGGAATAGCGGGCATGCTACTAGCAACATGTTCAGGAATGGTTTGGGATACCTCCCTTAAAATAGCAGCGCACGGGTCATTGGAGTTGCCTGCAATCTGTTTCATTTCATTTACTGATTCTCTCACTTCAATTGCAGTTGCAGAGGCAGAGTGGTTATGGTCGGTGGTTCTTAAAACAGAGTCACCCAGAGTAACCGCTCGGCCTCTGCATTGCTTGGAGTAATATTGGACACACTTCCAATGACCCCGTGGCTCAGAATTTCTCTCCTTACAGTATATATAACCAGTGTGCTTTAGTAGACGGTTTCCTCTGCTGGAAGTGATGTATTTGGCCATGTTCGGATCCGACATTTCCTGTTAAAAGAAAAACAAGGGGAATCATTGACAATACACAAACAGGAGCTTTAATTTAGGTTGCAAGTCGTAAAAGGTGTACACTGTGAATAGGGTCAAAATGAAAAAAAAGAGAATCATTTAGAAGACAGAAACAGGATCTGTCATTTAAGTTCGAAGGTGTAAAAGGTGTACACGGTGAATATGCTCTGTACACTGGACTCATCGCTTTGTGCACTATCTTGTTTGCATTGTCACAATATATGTTGCTCCTTTGGGCACGTTCTAATAGTAAAATACAATTAATAACTGCCAATCCTTTGAACTGCTGCTGTAAGGAAGGGTCACCACTACAAGGCTATGGAATGAGAATGTATATCTGAGGGTACACAGACAAAATATCGAGTATTATAGTGTATTTATTATGTTTGATTATTTATTTTTCATGTAATTTAATTACATATTGTCTATCCAAAACTTTCCCTACTGTTGCACTCTCTGGAGTGGGAATAGTAATAGTTAGTGCTACGCTATCCAACACTTGCCCTACTGTCGCACTCTCTGGATTGGGAATAGTAATTTTGACTCATACGCTATCTAAAATGTATTTAGCTTTTTTATTACTATTATGTTTTTATTAATTTTTATTTATGTGAATATTGAATGTTAATAAATGTCTCAGTCATTTCTTAACTTTTTATTTGTTTGTAAGTTACGACAATAATTAATTTCGAGTTATTATTAATGAATCGTATATTATGTATTATATATTTAATAATATTAATTTGTATTACATTATGTATTTTTTATAAATATTATAGTTGATTTTTAAATATGTTTATTCCATTTATAAGTATTATTTTGTGAATATTACATTTTTACTGTATAGAAAAAAATATATATCTTTTACAAAAAACGATATTTTTGTCATTCTATATTTTATTTTCCATATATTTGTACTTACCTTGTTGGGGAGAGGATTCCTATATTTTGGACTTCGATATTTTTGTTCCGATATTTTTTTATATCGATATTTTTGTTTTCGATATTTTGTCAGACATTCATATCTGAGAGCAGGAGACTTGTACCACTAAATAATACACTACTGTATGCATTCCTGTCCATTGCGTCAATACCCCCACACATTTTTGTAAACACTAGAATAGCCTACCAAAAACATTGCTTCACTCACACTTTATGAATGTTAGCTCTTTTACCTTTTTGGACACTCTGCTCTGTAACTTTGCGCTGACACCCACAAAAACGTAGCTTGCCTTACAACTCGGTGAACTTTCAGACTCTGTAACAGAAAGAAAATAAATGCATTTGTTATCATATTTGTTTTTTTTGGGTAGCGGTATAGGTGGGGCTGTAGCATTAAGGGCAGTGTAAATGGGGTTAGAGAAGCTGACGACACAGGGATTCTCTAGTGGCAGGAGCTTGAGGGGGCTGAAAATGTGCACGGGCGGAAGATAAGGGGTAGAGACATAAAAACAATGATTTGCATTGCGTCAATACCCCCACACATTTTTGTAAACACTAGAATAGCCTACCAAAAACATTGCTTCACTCACACTTTATGAATGTTAGCTCTTTTACCTTTTTGGACACTCTGCTCTGTAACTTTGCGCTGACACCCACAAAAAAGTCGCTTGCCTTACAACTTGGTGACCTTTGAGACCCTGTAACAGAAAGAAAATAAATGCATTTGTTATCATATTTGTTTTTTTTGGGTAGCGGTATAGGTGGGGCTGTAGCATTAAGGGCAGTGTAAATGGGGTTAGAGAAGCTGACGACACAGGGATTCTCTAGTGGCAGGAGCTTGAGGGGGCTGAAAATGTGCACGGGCGGAAGATAAGGGGTAGAGACATAAAAACAATGATTTGCATTGCGTCAATACCCCCACACATTTTTGTAAACACTAGAATAGCCTACCAAAAACATTGCTTCACTCACACTTTATGAATGTTAGCTCTTTTACCTTTTTGGACACTCTGCTCTGTAACTTTGCGCTGACACCCACAAAAAAGTCGCTTGCCTTACAACTCGGTGACCTTTGAGACCCTGTAACAGAAAGAAAATAAATGCATTTGTTATCATATTTGTTTTTTTTGGGTAGCGGTATAGGTGGGGCTGTAGCATTAAGGGCAGTGTAAATGGGGTTAGAGAAGCTGACGACACAGGGATTCTCTAGTGGCAGGAGCTTGAGGGGGCTGAAAATGTGCACGGGCGGAAGATAAGGGGTAGAGACATAAAAACAATGATTTGCATTGCGTCAATACCCCCACACATTTTTGTAAACACTAGAATAGCCTACCAAAAACATTGCTTCACTCACACTTTATGAATGTTAGCTCTTTTACCTTTTTGGACACTCTGCTCTGTAACTTTGCGCTGACACCCACAAAAAAGTCGCTTGCCTTACAACTCGGTGACCTTTGAGACCCTGTAACTGGAAGAAAAAAATAGAAATTGCGGTTGAATTATTAGTTGAGTGTTTAACTGCAAAAAATACATACATCCACCCACCCATCCACGCACGCATCCAACCCACGCATCCACCCATCCATCCACGCATACATCCACCCACCCATCCACGCACGCATCCAACCCACGCATCCACCCATCCATCCACCCATCCACGCATACATCCACCCACCCATCCACGCACGCATCCAACCCACGCATCCACCCATCCACGCATACATCCACCCACCCATCCACGCACGCATCCAACCCACGCATCCACCCATCCATCCACCCATCCACGCATACATCCACCCACCCATCCACGCACGCATCCAACCCACGCATCCACCCATCCATCCACCCATCCACGCATACATCCACCCACCCATCCACGCACGCATCCAACCCACGCATCCACCCATCCACGCATACATCCACCCACCCATCCACGCACGCATCCAACCCACGCATCCACCCATCCATCCACCCATCCACGCATACATCCACCCACCCATCCACGCACGCATCCAACCCACGCATCCACCCATCCATCCACCCATCCACGCATACATCCACCCACCCATCCACGCACGCATCCAACCCACGCATCCACCCATCCATCCACGCATACATCCACCCACCCATCCACGCACGCATCCAACCCACGCATCCACCCATCCATCCACCCATCCACGCATACATCCACCCACCCATCCACGCACGCATCCAACCCACGCATCCACCCATCCACGCATACATCCACCCACCCATCCACGCACGCATCCAACCCACGCATCCACCCATCCACGCATACATCCACCCACCCATCCACGCACGCATCCAACCCACGCATCCACCCATCCATCCACGCATACATCCACCCACCCATCCACGCACGCATCCAACCCACGCATCCACCCATCCATCCACGCATACATCCACCCACCCATCCACGCACGCATCCAACCCACGCATCCACCCATCCATCCACCCATCCACGCATACATCCACCCACCCATCCACGCACGCATCCAACCCACGCATCCACCCATGCATCCACCCATCCATCCACCCACCCCAGGCAATGGCCTTGTAACTTTGACTGAGCTATTTAGCACTAAATACATTGTAAAAGGCATGTGGAGATTTTATTGTGTTCATATTTAGTTTACTGTACTGTACTGTACTGTATTAAAATGCTTGTCTGTCAGTAAGTGACCAAAGGGTCACCCAAAAAACTTTGGAATGGAGTCCAGAGGGGTTAGTGTTTTACAATCAAATTGCATAAGTCAATAAAACTGATATCTTTTTACAGTCGAGTTATCACAGCTTTTGAAATAAATCACATTCTGCAGCAGCGCGAAGAAAGCTATTGGCGTGCGCTGCCAAGCTTGCTGTTAGGCACGGAGTTTCACGAACTTTCCTTTTCACATTCACACATCCCTTCTGCCCTGCCCTGCCCTTCTAAAACCTCTGCTGCAGTTACTTCATGTGCGAGGAATATCACTCAAAAACACATTCGAGCGCATCGTATCCTGAATGCCTTTCATAACTCACACCCAAAAAAAACAGGACCCAGGTTCGTGTCTTAACACACAATATGTGTAGCAATTGCGTGGTTAGTAAATAGTAAAGGGCAATTCCGGTGCACGAGACAAGGATCCTGGCTAGGGGGGCCGACTGCCATGAATGCAAATGCGGGACGGTGAGTGTTACGAATCCGGACAAAGGTTACACATCATGACAAAATGTAATTAGATTTGGGGGAAAAGGTACGTCATATAGACACATCAGAGCGCAAAGAGCTGGTTTAACGCTCAACAATATTTTCTGGTCACTTACTTGCAATGGCGGAGGACGGGCCGCTGGGACGCTGCACTCACGTCTGGCTAGCTGGACGAAGAACTGCAAAATGGATGGAGGCATGGGGGGCGAGTCCTTTTATACCACCCCAATATGTGTTATCGACATGTAAGGCGAAGCACTTTAAAAAGCCTGCAATTTATTCAGAGATTATTACAAATGTAATTAACACAACCCCCAAAAATATGCAACATGTGCAAACATACCATAGAAAGCGAAGATTTGGCGTTCAGGTGAGGGGGGTGGGGTGGGGGGGGGGGGTGGGGGCCAGGGCATAGAGGCGGGTTCTCGCAGCCGACTCAAAACACCGCGTTGTTTTGCCATGCGACAAGATGGACTGCGGGGTAAAGTACGGCCCAATAGAAATCAACGGGATCGCGTTGCAATAGCATGCGAGGTAACAACGCGCGATGTGATGGACTCGGCGATCAAAAACATGCGGGGAAAAAGCGCGCAATGTAAATGTGCGCGATGTAACGTCATACATCCGTACTGAACCCTTCTTTCTAACACATAAGTCACCCGTGACTGGTAATACTGACATAGCAGGGAGAACTGGTGCAGCTTCGGATTCAACAGTAAGAATCATGAGGGTAATTGTGTAATTACCTAATCCATATACTTCATTTTCTAGATCAGTTCCTGTCCTAATGGGAAGTCCCTTCTTGTCAGGGTAACAGGCGTTAAGCAGAACTAAGTTCGGGGGGCGTGGCTAGCCGAGCAGCGAGATGGCCGCTCTCTGAGTGAGCTCCGCCGGCTGCTACGATTAATCCTTACATAATCCTGTTCCTGGCGACTGCAGACCCTCACTCCTTCGAGGTTCTGTTCCTTGGACCCGGGTGATCCTCCAGCCCAAGTTTGGAGCGCGGCGGCGGCTGCACCTGGAAGCGGGTCCGGACTCCGTTCTCGCCGGCCAGCGGGCGGGTCCGATCCCCAACCGGAAGTGCCTGTTGTTGAGAGCCGTGTAACACTGTGTGCCGCGGCTGCGGAGGCCCCAGCAGCTCGAGCACACCTTGCGGAGGGAGCTTGGCGCGCCGCTACCATAGACACTGCTGGAGGTGGATTACAGCGGCTCCCCCACTGCGGCCTACGCCGATTCCGCCTGGCGCGAGGCTACGGGGAGATTGCTGAGACCGGCGCGGCCGGGTAAGGGCTGCCGCGCCGCTGGAGGCGCTCCCGCGACCGCCGGAGGCGGCACTGGCATGAGCGGAGCCCGGCGAGGGACGGAGGAGACACGCTGGCACCGACTGCGGCATCGCGGTAACTGAAGCGGAGGTGAGCGAGTGCTGCAGCGGAGCCGGGATGTTTTCAAAAAGATAATGGCACATACAGTTGTGTGGATGCGCCAGGCCCTTCCACTGCTCTGACACTCGGCGGGGCTCGGCATCACGCGATTGGAGGGACACCTTGCCGCGCTGATCCCCAGCAGCCCTCGAGCTGCACTTCAGTAACGGTGCCGGTAGATCCCCAACTACACTGCAGACGCCCGCCATTTTGTACCACGAGGCGGCCCTGGCCGCGAGCGGCAGCCTGAGACCTTCGCTGGGCACCAAGAGCAGTCCATGAAGCGGATTACATTCCACGCTGAGTTGCCATAGTCACGTCTGGCGCACACTGGTACCGCCTGAGAAACCGCGAGCTAGCAGGGCGCTTGGTGGCTGTGACGCAGTGAGGTGCTGCCCCATTACGTTGCCGGTGGACTCTCTAATCGTGAGGATGGGGAAAAACGACGTCAAGCAACCTAAACTGAGTTTTGACAATAGAAAACCACCGAAGACCACGACGGTGGAATCGGATAGGGGCGCAGCGTCATCACGGAGTGATGCCCCGGACATAGATTTCGGAGCCCTCATCATGGAGGTGAGAACCAGCCTAAAGAGCATTGATGCCAAGCTCGACAATATGGCGGCGCAACTCGAAACCGTGAAGACGAAAGTGGACACCCACGAGAAGAGGCTGGACTGTCTCGAGAATAGACAAACGGAATGTTGTGAATTCCAGCAACAGGCCAAGAGACACATCACGACGCTGGAGCGGGAAATTGACAGCTTGCGCGCCAAGTCGGACGATTTGGAAGCGCGCTCCAGAAGATCCAACGTTCGCATTACGGGCATTCCAGAAACTACGAACACAGGGAAAATGGAATCGTTTGTGTCAAACCTCCTCCATGAACTGTTCGATCCGGATCTGTCCCCGGTTTTCACGGTGGAGAGGGCGCACAGATCCCTTGGGAAAAAACCTCCGGTGGGCGCCCCACCGCGCCCAATTCTGGCCAAACTGCTCAATTACCAGGATAGAGATGTCATTCTACGCTTGGCGAGAGAAAAGGGTAAAATCATGCATCAGGGAAATCACATTTCCTTCTACCCGGATTTCACCCCTCTGGTGCAGGCGGCCCGTAAGGAATTTCTACCTGCAAAGAAGATCCTACTGCAAGCTGGGGTGCCCTACTCTTTCCTATACCCGGCGAAGTTGAAGGTTCAGCACGAAAACGCCTCTCACTTCTTCACTGACGCCAAATCTGCCCTCAAGTTCGCCAAACACATATGTGCTGGAGCCAGGAGAAAATCGCCTAGACTTGAGGAAGCCTCGGACCAGCTCAGTGACAATGATTGAAACCTCTACAACGCTTCCCAGGCACGGTGCCTAACATGCTTTTTGCCTTGGGGTTGGACGACCTAGATAGGTTACTCGAAAGGTTATGCTCCCACTGCACTGTCTCATCTGGGGTAAGTCATTGAGTCGCCTTTGCGCTAACTTTTGGCCGCAGCCTCCGCGCCTCTGCTGGGACATTGGCTGCCTCTGGCTCTTGTGGACTATGGGGTGGGGGCCACTGTCAGGACCCAGGAACTTGAAAATTTGACGGTAGCCACCTCGTGTACTCGGGGATGTTTGCCGAGCGCACCACGCCTCATGGGGTGCCTCCCTTTGTTGTTGTTGTTGGGGTATTTCCACGCAATGCGTGACTGCTTATGGGATATGTCACGACCTGATTGGGGGGTTGCTGAGGGAGGGGGTTGGGTGGGGGAAATTCAGAAGTTGCTAGTTTCTGTTTGTGTTTGGTGCGATGTACTACTACACATGCCTATGTATCTGAATGCTGAGTCTGCGGATGTGGCGTCTGGGTGCCTGAGGGGCCTTAAGGGGCGGGGATTGGGGGAGGGGGCTGGTTACAGTCGAGTACTTTAATGGAAGGTGTTAAACTCTGGACTTGGAACATTAGGGGCCTAGGGGACTTCAAGAAAGCTCGTTTACTGCATGGAATGTTGTCCAGACACAATGTGGATGTGTGCTTCCTTCAAGAAACCCATCTGAATGCCGCCCCCTCAGCTCGATTGAAAAATTCCAGATGGGCGCATGTTTATTCTTCCATTTATTCAAAATATGCGAGGGGAGTTGCCATACTCATTCGTAGAGGGCTGGATTGGCGGGAGTACTCCCAGGTGCGAGATGAGGAGGGTAGATATGTCCTGCTCCATGGGTCATTACAGGGGCGACCTATTATACTAGCTGCAATTTATGGGCCCAATGTGGACGATCCTGATTTTTTTAGAAATGTTTGGTCGAAAATTGTGTTACTAGACTGTCAGTCGGTTGTGTTGGGAGGGGACTTCAACATTGTGCTGAATGATGACATGGATCGCAGAGGTGTAAGCAGGCCGCAGCACACTAGGGCGCGACAGGCGATCTCTGATATTATGAGTGAGGGACTGCTGACTGATGTGTGGCGAGCTAGACACCCGGGAGCAAAATTGGGGACCTGCTACACCTACCATAAGGATGCATGGTCGCGGCTAGACTTCTGGTTGGTGTCCCCCGCAGTTGCGACATGGGTCTCGAATGTGGATATCATGGCTAGGTCATTGTCGGACCATGCTCCCTGTATGTTGGAATTACACCCCCCAGGAGCTCCACATAGGGCATTCCAGTGGCGACTTCCCCCGCACGTACTCACAGACCCTGTGTTCGTAGAAGAGATAAGGGAGGACATTAATAACTACTTTACTGAGAATGCTGGGTCTACCACATCTGAGGCGATTGTGTGGGATGCCTTTAAGGCTGTCATCAGGGGTCAATGTATTGCACGCAAAGCAGGAGTACTACGTACCATAAGAGATGAGCTGGCTAAAATTGAGGGGGAACTGAAAGCCCTAGATGTTGCGTTTAGTGCTGACCCGTCGTTGGCGACTGCGGGCGCTCTGAAATCCAAATTGCTGGCATTTAATGAGGAGGCGGAACGGGAAGTGAGGTTTCTAGGGAGGCAAGCAGAAGCGCGCAGATATGGGGAAGGAGATAGACCTAGCAGGACCCTTGCCAGACTGATTGCTCCCCGCACACAATCAAATTATATACACACTATTTACGATGCCACTGGACGCCTTGTGACAGGCCAGGAAGCAGTGCTGGGCGCCTTCGCAGACTTCTATGCTACCCTGTACACCTCACGACAACCCACTACACCGGTGTCACTGCGAGACTTTCTTGACTCCATAGCGCTCGTATGGTTCAACAACAACCATAGGCAATACATGGACCTCACTGTCACAGTACAAGACATCGCCCAGGTGATTAAGAGTATGCCGGCCAATAAAGCTCCTGGCCCAGATGGCCTGACCACCTCCTTCTATAAAACATACGTTACTGAACTAGCGCCAACACTGCACTCTGTCTTTGTCGAGGCTCTCGAATTAAATTCCCTTCCAGACTCCATGCGTGAGGCTCTAATTATCACGCTCCTCAAGCCGGATAAAGATGCACAGCAGCTGGACTCCTATAGGCCCCTGTCCCTTATAAACGTTGATGCTAAGATATACGCGAAAGTCATCGCTGATAGGTTACAGCCGATGCTGCCTATGATAGCGCTCCCAGATCAATCAGGCTTCATCCCTGGCCGCGCAACATCACATAATCTCAGGGCGATTTTTTCGGTCCTCCATTATTTACACCCGTCGGTACAGGCGGCGGTGGTGTTTCTGGACGCCACCAAAGCCTTCGACTCATTAGAGTGGCCCTACCTCTTCAGTGTATTGGGGCGGATGGGCTTCAGTCTGAACTTCATGACCCTGATTAAGCTCCTATACCAGGAACCAAGAGCCCGGGTGAGCGTTAATGGTCTCGTCTCCAAGCCATTCATTATTTCACGAGGCACTAGGCAGGGCTGTCCTCTGTCACCGCTCCTTTTTGCAATTGCAATGGAGCCGCTGGCGGCCAGAGTCAGACAACACCACACCGCCAGGGGCATTGGCTTTAGCGCTAGAAGCTTACTAATCTCGCTATATGCGGACGATGTCACACTGTACGTCCTGAATCCTAAAGATAACCTGAGCCCGCTACTCCGGGAATTTGTACGCTTTGAGGGCCTGGCGGGGATATCCATTAACTGGACGAAGTCAGTGGCCTTCCCCCTAACGGAAAGCACAGAACGCCCTGCTCCTGACTACCCCCTCAGATGGGAAACGGAAGCTGTCAAATATTTGGGCATCTGGATCAGCCGAGATGTGCAGGAGCTGTGGTCATTGAACTTCGGTAGAGCGGTAGACTGGTTGGAGGGGAAGGTCGAGATCTGGAATAGACTACCGCTGTCCCTGGTCGCGAGAATTGCATTGACTAAAATGGTGGTCCTCCCTAAATTCTTGTATTTGTTTGTCAACGTACCGCTGCCTATGACAGCATACTTCCACGCCCGGGTCCGCTCACTGCTGCTTAAACTGGTGTGGGCTGGAGGTCAGGCCAGAGTCTCCTGGGACCTACTCACGCTTCCGCTAAGACAAGGAGGTCTGGGTGCCCCAGATTTGAAACTCTACGCACTCTGTGCGCAAGCCCAATTCCTGCACTTCTGGGCGTTCCCTACCCCTTACCAGCCACATGTGGCGGTGGAACTAGCAGTGGTCGCCCCCTCGCCGTTGCGAGTGGCATTGTATGGTAAAGTTACTTGCCCGTCGCGTGAGGTGGACACGGTGGAAATGGTCCGCTGGTCCTGGCGCGAACTTCAGAGACGAGCCGGTCTCTCCATGCTTTATGCGCCAGCTGTCCCCCTGAGGGGAAACCCGATGCTGCCTTGTCTGACGGCGAGAGGTGACATCCTAACTATCCTTGGTAATCGGCTTCTCACCTTTGCTGACTTATATCCAGATGGCACTTTTTTCGAGCTGCCTGTTGATAGAGCGGACCAACCCTGCACATTCACTGACAAATTGCTATATCATTCCCTTAGGGAGTCTTGCAAGAAGATAGGGCCGTGCTTCCCGCAGGAGCCCTGCACGCTTGCCGCCCTTCAAAACTTGCTCTCGAGGCCTTCTCCCAAAAAGCTGGTGTCCAGGTTATATAATTGTATGCAGGAACAGGCACCAGTGACAGTGGCCACGGCCAAAACCGCTTGGACTGCGGACCTGGGGGACGAGATGCCGGACGACGCATGGGAGTATTGCTGTACGCAACTCACAGCCCTATCCCCGAATTATCGTCTGCGGCTCATCCACTTCAAATTCCTACACAGATATTACCGCACTCCGACACTATTACACCGAATGGGCATCCGGGAGGATGCCTCTTGCTGGAGATGTAGAGGTGAGGAAGCGTCCTTTATCCATATGGCCTGGACCTGCCCCAAGTTGACTACATACTGGGCAGAGGTCTTCGCGGCCATCAATCAAATCACCCAAAGGGAGGACTCACCGTCCCCACTGCTAGGTCTGCTGGGGTATGTTAAGGACACTGAGCCCTGCGACAGGAAACTGCATGCATTACTCCTATTATATGCCAAGAGACAGGTCGCTCTACAATGGGGCAGACCGGCCCCCCCCTCTCTCGAGAGCTGGATCAGAGACGTGACTTACGGCCACGCGCAATTGACACATTACTGGGAGACCATGCCCACCGCTTCCAGACCCACTGACATATGGGGCCCGTTTATACAGTGGACCTCAGCACGCACGAGCACAGACACCCCACATGCCTCACGTGATACAAGTATTTCAGACGACATGGGCTGAGGGTGCGCAATGCGTAAGTTACTTGGGGTGGTCCCGAATTCCCGCGCTAACACTGGCACACCCTGCCTGGTCGCAAACTATGCGGCTGCTGCCCTCACTGACCCGGATCGAGTCCCTGGCCCCCCCCGCGCCCCACTGGCAATCCTGTGTCCTTGACTTTGTCCCTGCCCCCCTCCCCCCCCCCGCCCACCCGCCCCGCGCCTATGCGTAAACAGACAAGATGAATTGAAACTGCCCATTTAAAATTCACCGGCATACTTTGTGGTTGCGTTCACCAGCCCGTCCTGCATCCCCGGACCTGTGTGTGCTTCCCGCTCTCCCCCGGCGCTGCAGACCAACAGCAGCTGACGAGTGAGGGAGAGTGAGAGGGAGCCTGACTACAACCCCCAGCTGCCCTTGCACCGGGACCGGAAGGGAGGAGGTCATCCAGCGCGCCAGGCGGCGTTTAAATTCAAGGCTCCACATCGGTGGAGCGAGGGACAGAAACTGCCCATTTAAAACTCACCGGCATACTTTGTGGTTGCGTTCACCAGCCCGTCCTGCATCCCCGGACCTGTGTGTGCTTCCCGCTCTCCCCCCGGCGCTGCAGACCAACAGCAGCTGACGAGTGAGGGAGAGTGAGAGGGAGCCTGACTACAACCCCCAGCTGCCCTTGCACCGGGACCGGAAGGGAGGAGGTCATCCAGCGCGCCAGGCGGCGTTTAAATTCAAGGCTCCACATCGGTGGAGCGAGGGACAGAAACTGCCCATTTAAAACTCACCGGCATACTTTGTGGTTGCGTTCACCAGCCCGTCCTGCATCCCCGGACCTGTGTGTGCTTCCCGCTCTCCCCCCGGCGCTGCAGACCAACAGCAGCTGACGAGTGAGGGAGAGTGAGAGGGAGCCTGACTACAACCCCCAGCTGCCCTTGCACTGGGACCGGAAGGGAGGAGGTCATCCAGCGCGCCAGGCGGCGTTTAAATTCAAGGCTCCACATCGGTGGAGCGAGGGACAGAAACTGCCCATTTAAAACTCACCGGCATACTTTGTGGTTGCGTTCACCAGCCCGTCCTGCATCCCCGGACCTGTGTGTGCTTCCCGCTCTCCCCCCGGCGCTGCAGACCAACAGCAGCTGACGAGTGAGGGAGAGTGAGAGGGAGCCTGACTACAACCCCCAGCTGCCCTTGCACCGGGACCGGAAGGGAGGAGGTCATCCAGCGCGCCAGGCGGCGTTTAAATTCAAGGCTCCACATCGGTGGAGCGAGGGACAGAAACTGCCCATTTAAAACTCACCGGCATACTTTGTGGTTGCGTTCACCAGCCCGTCCTGCATCCCCGGACCTGTGTGTGCTTCCCGCTCTCCCCCCGGCGCTGCAGACCAACAGCAGCTGACGAGTGAGGGAGAGTGAGAGGGAGCCTGACTACAACCCCCAGCTGCCCTTGCACCGGGACCGGAAGGGAGGAGGTCATCCAGCGCGCCAGGCGGCGTTTAAATTCAAGGCTCCACATCCGCGTCGCGGGAGCGCGCGGGAGCGCCGGGCTAAGCCCGGGCAAAGGGCGGGCCCTCTGAGGTCCTCAGAGACCGCAGGAGACCGGACCGGGCCACCCCCCTGACATTTACCATTCCCGGCTTTCCTAAGGTATACAACCCATCCTTTGTGATTATATACAGTAAATATTGGGTAACAGGCCCGATGGAGGGCAAAAGCATAAGTAGGGTGGCGGTCAAAAAAACACCTATGCACACTCGCTCAACTACAAGAAAACAAACCTTGGCGCCAACCCCTTTACCCACCCTAACTGCAATTGATAGGATGTTGCAACAAACAATTGGTGTTGTTGTTAACGCTATTGAAAGTACTGAAAGAAGATTATCATTACCAGTGAGTATGTGTTTAATAAATCAAACGTCACAAACTATTAACACACATGTTAGCGTTCCAAATGAAACAACAATATCACATGATTCACTTTTATTGGAATCATTTGCAGGTTTGCCAAGGTATGATATAATTCAACCTGATGTACCACAGCTTTTAGGACCCACTGTTCCTTGTACTAGAGAATGTAGATTGTCTATAACACCTGACCTGTCAGCCAGCATATCACCACAGCCCCTAATGCCTAGTGTTGTGACTGTAACTAATGGGGATTTGGATGGCTGTGTTACTAATCTTGTCATTCCAACTGTACAAATCAGTGAAATTAGTTTGTTAAGTAGCGAAACTGACTGTGAGCCTGTACCCTTTAAAAGGAAACTAACCCAAAGTCGAAAAAGGCTAATAATAAATAAACAGACTAAAATACATAGAAGAAAAAAGAAGAGGGCCATACAAATTCTTGAAACCAACGAAAGTGAAGGTGAGATACAGCAGAACAGTGGAGGGAGACATTTAAAAGATATAAAATTACTGGAAATGCAAACTTTAAACAAAGCCGAGGCAGTCAAAGAATGTCTCGAGAAAATGGTAAAAACCTACATCGCACCAGTGATGGAATCTTTAGAAATTCTAAGTAAAAAAATAGAAAACCTAGAGAAACTGGGAATAGCTAACTTGGATGTCCTAGAACAACTGGGTTCACAAATTAGACCTCATTCAAATAAAGTAAATTCTGGGACCCAGAGTAATAGTAAATCAAGTGCAGAAAATCGCACTCCTAGTGTGCCCATTGTGATGGGAAACCCGGTACCCTCTACAAGTGGAAGGCAGAGGCCAATAACCATCACTCCCAAGGTAGCACATGGGCATAAAGTAGATGAGGGCCAAAGAAACATCAATGAACCTGCCACCACCTATAAGAGCCTACCTGTACCGAGGTCCCATATTAATAATGTCATCCCAGCCACTATTAATCTGCCACCTGATTGCAGACCATTTGTAGCGATACTCGCGAATGTCCCCAAGCTGCTGCCTAACCAATTTGAAAATCAAGAAACCTTGAAAAATAAGACCCTATATTGGTTGGTGAAAAATTGTGGGTTCCCAATGCGAGGCGCGGATGAGATCATAACTACACAGAGGGTAGGTTGGGTAGGGCCTAATAAAAAGGAGATAGACGGGGACTGCATAATTATAAATTTCAGGACTACAGAATGGGCGAGAGATTCGATTTTACATGCACCTATGCCATCGAATCATGAATATAACATCACACTGTTCCCACTGGATTATTTTTATAGGAACCAGGCAGTAAGACAAATTACTACACATAACTTCCAGCATCCAAGAGCGGCTTTTATCAAATACCCTAATGTTGTATCTATTTGTCCCCCTCTACTGCCTAACCTGTATGACAACTTCTTGGTCCCAACCTCTAATAGATTCCAGTTGCTCAGCTCACTTGAGGAGAATGACTGACTGTGCGATCCATGCTTGACCCCGAGTTCTGGTAGTTCTGTAACAGGTGATACATTAACCTTAGAGAAAGAGCGGGGTGATGAAAGCTGTGCAAATAATATAACTGAGTCGCAATTAATTTCATCAAATACTGTACTATGTATAGGCAATGTTATAGACAATGAACCATCTGTAACAAATGATAATGCTATTGTTACCCCGATCGTAAGCTTTGAAGCTTCACTCTTGACTAATCACTCTGAAAGCATAGGATCTAGTAATGCTGATTCTCTTGTATTTAACAGCTGGAATATTGCCGGAATTGCCTCTAAATTATGTACCCCATTTTGGGATGACTTTATCATATGTGGTTATGACATTATTTGTTTACAAGAGACATGGCATACAGGACCAATAGAAGTTGAAGGTTACACCTCCTACAAAGTGGCAGCAGTAGCTTCCAAAGCTGGTAGAGCCAAGGGAGGCCTACTGACTTTGGTTTCAACTAAATTAACAGAATTTATTCTTGGGGAACACTCTATAGTCTGTCAGCATGCGTCTATATTGCGCCTAAAACATAGCCATGGTAGGGATCTAATTATTGTAAATTTTTATAATAATATTGTGGGCCCTAAACGTGATATGATTGTTCCCGATGTTGAACGTGCTATTGAAGCTGCAATCACTCTCTCCAAGAACAATTTTGTAATCCTGTGGGCAGGTGACTTTAACATCCAAGCTTGCAGATATGCCCGGAAGGGGATATGTGGTCACCTCGAGGATTATGTAGGGGGTGACAGTGTTTATGTTAATCATTTCCCACACAGTAACTATGGCAGCGCACTGAACAATTTAATAGCCAAGTTCAACTTGGAATTGCTTGATTGTACAAAAAACAAAAATAATGAAATTTGTCCAACTTTTAGGGGGAGAGATGCCCATTCCAATATCGATCATATTTTGGTGTCCAGCGGCTCAATTTTTACTAATGTTTGGGTAATAGAGCAGCCTGTGAGCGATCACAACAGCATCTCTGTGGAGTTAATGGGTTGGGGTCAAAAAACGGTTGTGAATGGCAAAGCTGTCCATGGGATCTCCGTTGAGAGACCTAATGGCACGAGAATTAAATGGATTAAAATTGACCCTAACAAACTAACAAAGGATATTATTTGTAAATGTACTAGAGAGGTTGAATACTGCCTTGCACCTAATGTGATAGCGCCCGATGTCCTCTCCAATTTTATGAAAATTACATGCACAGTTGAAAATTCCCTGTTAAAAAGAAACAGAAGGGTTAAAAGAAACAAAACTGTGTGGTTTGACAAACATTGTGCAGAGACTCTGAAAAGATTAAAAAGTGTACTTAATGCTAAACCTAGAAATAAAGAAAGAGTCAGAGAAGAACGTATTAATTATAAACTGGCCCTGTCAACCAGGAAAATGGAGCTACAGGACGAGGCCTGGAATAAACTTGATATGGCCGCTGTAACTAAAAACCATAAACTCTTTTGGGAAACGATAAATGGCCCATTCTTAAAGAATGAAAACATTCCTGAGGTCAGTTCGCATGTCAGCAGTCTTGCATGGATTGCACATTTCTCTGAGATTTTTAATTCTGATCTTAAATCTGATGGGTCTATTTTATGTTTTAATTGGAAGAAAATGCAGTTGTTTTTAACTTTAAATGAAGTGACAGACGCAATCACAAATAGTAAGGGTGGTAAAGCACCCGGGCCCGATGGGGTACCCATGGACTTTTATAAACATGAAATAACATTATGGGCCCCAATCCTAACTCGTTACTTTAATGCTGCGGTGGAAGATAATTTACCACTGACATGGGGCCAATCAATTATTATACCCCTTTATAAAAAAGGATCCAGGTCAGAGGCAAGGAATTATCGTCCAATCTCTCTTTTGGACTCGACAGTTAAAATCCTTAGTCGAGTCCTATTAGTGAGATTGGAAGCCTGGGCCGAGGAGAATACCATTCTGTCCCCAGTGCAGTATGGGTTTCGTAGGGGATTAGGAACAATGGAGCAGTGCGTGAACCTGGAACTCATAGTTGGCAAGTATACCAAAGCTAAATCTGGTAATCTTTATTTATGCTTTGCCGACTTGAGTTCCGCGTTCGACCTGGTGGAACACGCACTGCTCTGGCCCATACTACTAGCAATGGGCGCCCCCACTGAAATTATCCATCTGCTAGCTCGCTTGTATAGTAACTTATCAAGCAAAGTAAGGTTTGGAATAGATGGAGAGTGTACCCCTTTCTTTGAAGTTAAGCGAGGCATCCGTCAAGGATGCGTACTTGCCCCTTTACTATTTTCACTTTTTATCAACCATGTGGATACATTTCTGAAATTGATTAATGCAGATGCCCCAACTATAAATGGTAACCCCGTCCCAGTCCTCTTATATGCGGACGACGCGGTCCTCCTCTCTAGGACACATAATGGACTGCAACAATTAATTGATCAATTCCATATTTTTATTAAGAGTAGGAATTTGAAAATTAATAAAGGGAAAACGGTTACCATGGTTTGTGGTAAGAAACCTAGAAAACACAAACCCTTTTTTTTAGAAGGAGAGAAACTAGAATCTGTTAATAGCTTCTGCTATTTAGGCATCACCTTTTCGGGAAATGGGAAATGGATTAATGAACAAAACAGTGTCCTTTTCAAAATGTCCCGGAATACAAACTGTATATTTAGATTTGCCACTAAATTAGGGGATCGCAGAATTCGTGAAATGCTATCCCTTTTTAATGCTAGACGCGTCTCCTCAGCTATATATGGAGCTGGAGTATGGGGGTATGATGTACAGTGTGCTAAATCTATCCAGGTGAGGGAGAATGTGTTTTTAAAAAGATTAATTAGTGTTCCAGCCATGGCTTCAACGGAGCTAATACATAAGGAACTTGATATGTACTATATCAATGATCTAATTGCCCTTCGTCCTCTATCCTTATGGCGCTCAATATGGGCAAAGGAGGAAACTAAGTTTACGCAGGACGTAATAACAGATTGTATCAAACTTGATCGCCGATCAAACATCCCCTGGCTGAAGCATATACATCATTGGTACAAAACATTATATGGACTGGACATTTATAATGAACTAATAACGGACCCTATTTTATCAAAGCGGGAACTGAAAGTTTCGTTTATGAAATTTACAGAAGAGACTAGGATGGAAAAATATACCAAACAGAGTACATTCAATCTTTACCAACAACATAATATTAATGTAGGCTTCCAATCTTATTTTGTAATAGTTAGTATTCCCTCCCATCGATTTGTTTTAACCCGCCTCCGCCTAGGAATTGTACATCACCTTGTGGCTTTCCCTGTGCCTAAAAAACCTGGAACTTGTGTATGCCCGTGTGATGGCAAATCAAAACAGAGCACGTGTCACTTTATGTTGACTTGTACTTTTTATACTTTTTTAAGGAAATATTATTTGAAACCCATCTTTTTAAAATATAATACGCATCATCTACAAACAGCAATGACACTAGTGTTTAACCTAGAGTCCCCAGATGTTTGCTTTTATGTGGCTACTTATATTTTAAAATGTATCTCTGCAAGAAAATCAATTATTATATGAATTTCTTTAGCTGCTAAATGTACTATGCACTTTAAATTGATGCTGCTGAATTATGTATTTGTATTTTTGCACACATATGTTTGTTAGACTAATTGCTGCTACTGTACTAGATTTATCATAGGATTGGCTTACCACTTGCACTTTGTTTCATTTATTATTGTTTTTAATTAATAGATAGTCTAGGTGCTGCTAATTGCATATGCACTTTAGAATTGCCAATTTGCACATATACTAATATAGAGACAATATTTAGCACTTTAAATTGCATCTTTGCACATAATTATAGGTCGCAGGATTGTTAAAATCTTAGCCAAACTTGAATGACCTAATGACTATGCACTATTGATACTGTAAATGTTTCTACAATGAGCGCTACTGTGTAAGACTGTTTTTTTTTTTTTGACAGCTTAATTTAGTATTGTGTTAAATTTTATGTGTATGTTGCTATATGGTTGTATTTTTTTTACAAACCGAATAAAGCACCTTTTGAATTTGAATTTGACAAGATGAATTTACACTCTCGCCCTGGAAACAGCTGGCCCTTGACATGCATGTCCTGAGGCTGGCCCATGTGCCCTTTTTGTGGACTGACATGTTGTGTGGATGTTTTTTCCATGTACTTGCACCTCTGTTTGTAGTTTTTGACCTGGTTTGTTGGGGGGTTTGGTTGGGAGAAAAATGGTGCCGACGGACACATCCTTTTCAGGAACCGCAGTAGCGGGTGGTTCACCGCAACTTACTTAGGGGCGGCCTCACTGATTTTCCATATCTTTCAACTGTCGGGGGCACTGTACGAAAAGTAAGACCGTTTACCTGCTGAAGTTGTACTGCATAAGCTCAAATTTTATTGTATTTCATGCTTGCATCTGTCTGTTACACCCGGTTGGGTGATGGAACCTTATCTGTCTCTCAGACAACTCTGTATGCGCTTCATGATAGCGGCCTGCCTCCGGGTTGTTGGCGTGACGCAGTGTGCAACTTCTCTTTCATTTGTTCAAAATAAATGTCTTACACCAAAAAAAAAAAAAAAAAAAAAAAGCAGAACTAAGTTCAGGTTTCCCCAAACCCAATTTCCTTCGAAAACAGCAATATCAGAATCTAAAGAATTAATTAATCTAAACCATGCTCCGCATGAGCCATTGTGAGTGAACGGGTATGGAAAAAGGGGCAGAACTCCCTTGTATTTCTGATAGGGAGGGAGTCGGCCACATATCTAGCAGTTTGTAGCATTATTAGTCTGATGGGAGTGATGTAACATACTAATGAATGTGTTGTTGCGCAGCGCAAGTCTGTAAGATAGCTCATGTGGGGGTAATTCACTAAAAGAATGTTCGGCAGTGACATTGTAAGCAGATTGAGTATGCTTGAAGATAGGGTAATATACATGCAACAATATACTGGCAGCAATAATCAGAAGGCTTAGAAAAAACATAACCAATAATGTCACTATACAGTGACTACGAAGTGATTTACAATATGCACGTTTCTTGAGTTGTCTCTCTCTCTCTCTATCTCGGTCTAGGGGATACATGTCAGAAACTAATTTAACCGATTCACCTAGGGGAGGACTTAAACAATTAAACTGTCTGACTTGCTAGACCGCAATTTTAATTTATACTCCTCATGCGGAGTTTTCTCTCTCTTGCAAACTTTAAAGTCACTAGAATCGGAACAGTCCTTTGAGGGGGTGGAAGAGTCAGTTTCTGGCAACAGTTCATTACATTTTTTAATATGACTCGTATGGATCCACCCCTTTCGGCCCTCAACTTTAATTGCAGTCCTCGTGGTCAGAAGGACGAGCTTCGGATTCTGCCAGCGAGGCTCCAGCGGACTCCTCCTGTCGAAATTTCGTATTAAGACTGTATCACCAGGACGGACATCGTGTGGCTTCACATCAGTGTTGTCGGGAAAGGCTGCGGCAACCTGTGAACGACATGATTGGAGTGCAGACATCAAGGAGGCAAGGTAATCTGTCAGCATATTACAGTCAACATCGGTTATTTTCTTAGGCATGGGCGTCCCCCACATATTTGGTGGTCGGCCAAAGACCACCTCATACGGGGATAGTCCTGATCTCGAATGCGGGACCATTCTCATGTAGAATAGTGCAACTGGCAGGGCGACTAT
This sequence comes from Lissotriton vulgaris, assembly GCF_964263255.1. NCBI lineage: Eukaryota > Metazoa > Chordata > Amphibia > Caudata > Salamandridae > Lissotriton > Lissotriton vulgaris. Next base: position 61,308 of record NW_028254599.1, read on the forward strand.
CCAGTCGACCCCTTTCTCTTTACATATTTTGGCGAGACGTGTCTTCAATGTCTGATTGTGTCTTTCTACAAGGCCAGCTGCCTCGGGATGTCGGACGCAATGGAATTTCCACTGGTAACCTAACAGAAGTGAAACCTGCTTCATGAGCTCGGATGAGAATGGCTGTCCGTTATCTGAGTACACGATACGAGGCAAGCCGTACCGTGGGAAGAATTCACGAACCAGCTGCTTGGCAGTGGTCGGGGCAGTGTAATCTGGGACTGGATATGCTTCGGTCCAACGGGAAAGTGCACAAACAACTACGAGGACGTACTTGAATCCTCGACAACGGTCCATCTGGATATAATCCATCTGGAGGACTTCAAAAGGGTGATCGGGAGGATGAAATCCACCTTGCTCTACAGGGACGCTTTTACCTGGATTGAACTGACAACAGATCATGCAAGTACGCACTTTCTGTTTTGCGGCTGCTCGTAAATGTTTGTTGTACCAGAGATTCTGTAAACTGTCTAACATAGCTTTTTCTCCTAGGTGTGCTGGACTATGTGCTGTATTTATTATGACTTGAACCATAGAGTCGGGGAGAAACCATGTAGATTTTCCCTTCGTCATCCATCCCTGATCTGTCTGGATCCCTCCTAGTTCAGTCCATTTCTTGATTTCGTCTGGAGTAGCATGTGTCTGAATATCGATTACATCTAGTGTGGGATCCCTAACTGTCATACAATGTGTCGGCACTATGATCTTTGTTACATCAGTTGTCTGAGTGTGAGTCAATGCTGTATGTTTTGCTGTTTGGTCTGCCAGGTCGTTACCCTGGGAAATAGAGTCTGTAACTTTAGTATGTGCTTTACACTTCATGATAGATATGCCTGAAGGCAAATGTATTGCTTCTAGCAGTGCTTGAATAAGGGGACCGTGTTGAATCTTGGCACCGTGAGAGGTCAAGAAACCTCGTTCTTGCCATAATATTCCGAAGTCGTGTACCACTCCGAAAGCATAACGTGAATCTGTGTATATGTTAACATTTCTGTTCTTGGCTAGTATACAGGCTCGGGTCAGAGCGATAAGCTCTGCTGCTTGAGCGGACAGTGTATCAATACGATGTGTTTCTTTAACTTCAGTTTCAGTGGTCACTGCATACGCGGCCACTAATTCTCCTGTGCTTGTTCTCATACATGAACCGTCCACGTAAAGTGTCAGGTCTGGATTTGTCAATGGAACGTCTGTTACGTCTCGTCGGGGCTTTGTTACTGCATTAATGATCTCTATACAATCATGCTGGGCTGAATCTGTCGTAATCGAAGGTAACAATGTTGCAGGATTTAGAATGTTACAGCGTCTGATTTCTATGTGTGGCTGGAATAGCGTCAATTCATAACCTGTCAGTCGTGCTATAGTCAAGTGTTGAGTCTGGGTTCGGTTTAGAAGGACCTCTACAGAATGTGGAACTTGTACTGTCAATGGATGTCCTAATACTATTGAGTCGCTCTGTCTGATTGCTAGGGCTGTCGCTGCAACTGATTTTAAGCACGCAGGGAGTGCCTGGGCTACTGAATCCAATGTACTTGAAAAATAAGCACAAGGCTTATGTGAACCTGCTTGATCTTGAGTGAGGACAGACAACGCTGTACCATCACGTTCTGTAACAAAAAGTGTAAAAGGTTTGCTGTAACATGGTGTCGCTAAAACTGGTGCTTGACATAAAGCTTTCTTTAATTCCTCAAAGGCCTGTGTATGTTCCTGAGTCCAAGGAAGGGCAGTCGAAGTCGCTGCCTCCTGTGTTGTCAACTGAATGAGTGGTTTAGCTAGAAATGCATACTGAGGAATCCATTGTCTGCAGTACGAGGTGAGGCCTATAAAGGCCCGCACTTCCTTTTGTGTCTGGGGTTGTGGCATGTTTACAATTAACTGGATGCGATCAGGAGTGAGCTGTCTCCCCACTTTGGACAGCAAGTGACCCAAGTACACAACTTGCTGAACACAGAATTGTAGCTTCGAAGGAGACACCTTGTGTCCCTTGTCGGCCAGAAAATGTAAAACTGTCAGTGATGCTTGTTCACATTCGGGTTCACTTCGTGCGGTGATCAGCAGATCATCGACGTACTGTAGTAAGGCAGTGTTAACTGGCATTTGGATACAATCAAGTTGTCTTTTCAGTGCTTGGCTATAGATGCTGGGGCTTTCTGTGAATCCTTGAGGTGTGCGTGAAAATTTGAAACTTCGTCCATTTAAACTGAATCCGAAGAGATATTGGCTCTCTGGATCAATGGGTACACTGAAGAAGGCGTTCTTGAGGTCAATTACAGTAAAGAACGTCGCTTCTGAATCAATAGCAGTCAATAAGGATGAGATGTCGGGAACCACAGGATACTGTGGAACAATGCATTTATTCAGTTCTCGTAAATCAATCACCAGCCGATATACTGGCGGTGCATTGGGATCAGTACGTTTAAGAATCGGAATGATAGGAGAATTACAGATATTGGAGTCGGTTTCTACGACCACTCCTTGGGCAATGAGCTCTTCAATGATTTCCAGTAAAGCCACTACAGCATCGGGTGGTAACTTGTATTGTCTGATTCGTGGTAAAACAACTCCTGGTTTGAGTGTAACACGGTATGGTGTAATGTGCATACAACCTACATCGGTCGGGCCTTGTGCCCACAGGTGTTTCGGTACATTTTTCAATCTGACATCAAACTCTCGTAATACATAGTGACCCTTAAAGTCACGCAGAAAAAGTCTAACTCCTTCCGGAGAACAACATATCACAGCTCCTAGAGCCTTCAACGTTTTGATACCTAACAAGTTTTCTGGACATGATTTCGTGAGTAACAAGTCTGTAACGCGTGATAATGGACCTACTGCTAGGGGGACTGGTTTCGATACTTCATTTACAATAGGCTGTCCTGAAAAACCAAGGGAAACATTCTGTGAGCCTGAGAGGGGTGCCCCTGGGACTTCATCATGGCTGATCGTTGTGCGGCTTGCCCCTGTGTCAATTAAAAACTTTCTGTCTTTTCCCAATACTTGACTGTGTACATAAGGACCCTCTTGATCTACAGGAATCTCAATAAGAGGCAAGCCAACCTCCCTCTCTAGGCTGTTTCATGTGTATCGCTGATAATCGGGATAATCAGATTGGGCATACTGGTTCATCTGTCGTGAAACTTGCTGCGTCGCGGCAATGGGCTGTGGCGGTGGCTGTGATACCGCTGCGGTCTGTACTGTATGTGGTGGAGCATGCATAGGCTGTGTATTCTGTGAAGTCTGTTGCTGGACCTGGTCTTGTCTAGGCTGACGCGGTCTTTCTTTAGTTTTACCTGTTGCTATATTGTGTTTCAGGACTGAACATTCATGTACGTAGTGACCTGGCTGTTTGCAATAGTTGCATGTCCCTTTAACGGGAACTGCTGCATTACCTGTCTGGTTCGCACCCTTTCTCTGACCGTCGGCTGGAACCGACTGGGCCACTAACATTTTCATTTTCGTGTCTTTCATACGTCTCTGTTCGTGATCCTGTTCTTCTCTAATTCTGTTCTGGTGGTATTGTAACATTTGTAACATCTGGGATGGCGTATTTGCTTGCCATGTACTTTCAACCTTATATACACGGTTCTTAACTTGTGTCAGGGAATTCTTGACTAATTTCGTTACAAAAAGATGTGGGTATGACTCGCTACCTGGTTTCAGGCCACTATTAATAATGAAACATTTCTCGAATCTCGAATAGAAGTCACTAGTATCTTCATCGTGTTTCTGTTTACAGGCTGAGATTGCGTCCCAGTCTTCCTTTTTAGTTGTCAATAATCTTGGCAAAACCTGTACTATTAAACCTGGTAATGCTTTAGCTTTGTCCCCAAGGCCTAGCCCTGGGGTACGGCCTTTTTCCTCGTCTTCTATTTCAGTCCAGATAATCTTTTTATCTCCCACCTCCCATTCTTTTTCCTTGAGTTTCTCGTAAATGCCGGTGGGCAGCAGTACCTTTAACAATTTCATAATATCCGTATACGTGTAATCTCCCATGAGTAACATGTCTTTAAGTTCTCGGTGAAAACCTGCAGGGTCTTTATCATGACAGGGTACTAGTTTCTTCATTTCTAACAATTCCAACTTTGTTAAAGGTGTGTACACAAACACACGTTCCAAGGTATTATTGGCATTCATAACTGGGTGTACTTCTCGTAAAGGATTCTGCCTGTCAAAAGGAAACATTTTTCTTTCTGGGGGCGGAGCTGAAACATATTGTGGGCCTAAGAAAGCGTTATATTTGCGTCGTTGTTCTAGAATTATTTGAATTAATCTGGTACTTAGGCCTCTCCATCTATTCATAAGTAGCGCTTCTAATGTATCCGGTAAGGGACCTGGATCAGAATGTTGTTGTCTGTATAACGTGATGAGATGCTGAATCATGTATACACCAGCTAATTTCTGCTCGTCTGGGGAAAGGTTCAGAAATGTCTGTGCTACTGTATCATCATTGTATGTGCTAGGATTGTCAGCCCATAGTACTGCTGACCGGGCTAGTTCTTGTTCATCCATAGAATTGAGTACATGGTACCCCATTTGTTCTTGAAGAATTTTATCGGTACCTTGAAACAGATATTCAGGAGAATTCGGTTTTGATATACCAGAGAGAAAAACTCTTTTGCTTTCTGGACGAATGCCTTTCCTAAGATAATTTCCCTTACCTACATATGCTATCATTTCTTTAGCCGTGTCATGTTCTTCAGGTCCGTCCTCCTCCTCGGAGTCATTCCTGTCACTTTCTTTTTCTTTTTCTTGTTCTTTTTCGTGTATTTCTATTACTGCTTTTCTGATTTTCTTGTACATACTTGCTATACAATTCAGTTTGTCATGTTTTCCCTCGGCTATATTTTGACCCCACTTGTTTAGTGCTTCCATCTCTTCCTGGTCTACTCCAGGCCTGTCTCGTTCTCTTATTAAGCAATTTATGAAAAAACGTAATATACAACCTTGAGTGTCTACTTTCTGGTGAGCCAGGGCCTCTTTAATACTTTCAGGATTCTCCCCAGTCTGGATAAAATGATATATTCTATCTAGGTGCTCAGTCATTCCTGGTAATAACATTAGGTAGTCTGCAACTTTTCGTATGCGTAGTGATGCTAACAACATTCTATCGTCTTTACCTGGTACTGGATCGTATCTGCAAATTGGAAGGGGTTCTTTAAGCATGTCCAAACGTGGTGTTTGGGGTGTACGTTGCTTCATTAAGTCCCTAACGTTCAATCTGTGTGTTGGTGGCGGAGTCTGGAGACCTCCTGTCGCACCTTCTGTAGCGGAAGCTTGAAAATTGTATGTCTGTGGAGTCGGTATCTGTACCTGAACTTGTCTCTTACTAGAATCAGGCGCAAGCGGATTTGGAATATTAATCTTAGGTGTGGGAAGTGGTGGAGGTGGAGGAGCAGGTGGAGCAGACTGTTGAACGGGTGAGCTTTGTTGCGGTAATGGCTGGACATTGTCTTGGAGTAGGTTGCCACCTCCGTCACCGTCAGTAGGCGGTACGTGGGCACGTGAATTGGTGTAAGCGGGAGCTACATCGTCTAGATAGGAAGCAAGGAATATATCTTTAGTGGTCCTGTGACTTACTTTAGTCGGAACCAATGGCGGCGGCAGATCTTTCGGTATTTCTGAAGTGGCTTCAGGCAAACCCTCGGCCACTAAGTACATGCCATTTACAAGATAGTTTCGCATGCGGTCTACTTGTTCTGCTTTTACTCGGATCCCTTCATTAACTAATTCGTTTTCTCGGACTCTATCCGACTCTTCTCTATGTCTGTCTTCTTTTCGGAGTGCTTTTTCGGCACGTTTATGTGATTCTTTACGCCAAAATTCTATGGCGTCTTTCTGAGATTGTCTGGCTTTCTTTTTCCATAGCGCTTCTTCTACCTTCATGATGCACTCGGCATCCCATGTTCCTGTAACGGGCCATCTGTGTCTCTCGTCTAGGTGCTTGGTATAATCGGCCCATAAATCTAGGTACAGTATGGCATCTAAGCCATGCTTATGGTACATAAAATTTCCAGGAGTGTCCCTAGGGGGGATAGGAATTTCTTCCTCTAGTATCCCTTTCCTAGTTCCTATCTGTCTTAATTTATTGAAAAACGGCATCTTGTTACTTAGTACTGGATACTCGATACTTGTTACTTACTCTGAACACAGCTAGTTACACAAAAACACAGTAATGTACATCAAACGATCACTCATACCACGACATTAATCACATGAAAAACATATTAAACACATATGACTACCCTTGATACTAGATGTACTGCTAAACAGCACAGATACACTGTGGAGAACAGCGCAAGAACTTGAATACCTGATGTACTGCTAAACAGCACAGATACACTGTCTAAAACAGTGCAGACCGTGTTTGTGTACCCAAACCCGTCTTTACCGGATACATAATAATGCACCCGTCTAGATGCGTCCCCAGCAATGGTACTCACCGGGAAGCACGGAACAGAAGGCCTCGGAAAACTCGACTGGACTGGACCGGACTGGACTCGACTCGGCTCGATACGTGAATACTTCGGAACTGGTGGGCCTCTTGACACCTCGGACCTTGCTTCTTTCGGCTAGGCTCTGGTCGGGATCCTCCGCACTCCTCACCGCCTCGTCTGGGTGCTGATCGCAGTCTCCGTCACCTCCGTAGGCCTGAGGGAGATACAGGAAATCCTGCGGGTACGCGTAATTGTCCGTCTTGACTTATGGCAGGGGGCAAAGGTTGCAACGCACCAACCGGCGCGTGAGGTGGGGGAGGGGTCCCTGTTCGGGCGCCAAAATAATGTGGTAAATATTTAATTACCGTCTTAATTTCTATGCAGGTAAGTACTAAAAATAAAATAACTCAATCGGAAAGAAAGACGCAGAGTCCGTGGTGTTAGAGTTCTTAGGGGTTTTATTCCTTTTAAAGGAATGGTTCTTGAACCGGATATCATGTTCCTGACACCACTGGGGTTCAGGAAGGGATAGAGCATACTTTATTGACAAGACATAACTTTTATACTTAAATCATATAATGGATACCAATACAGTAGGCGTAACAGCTGAGAGAAACAAGATAAAAGCACACACGTGTTAGCAATACGTAATCAAAAGGCGTGAACTAGGCGTGAACATAGGGGTGTGTGCTAGAAACGTCACATGAAAGTGTCACAAGTAGGTGGGTACATTGCAGAATCTTGCAATGTCAGCAGAAATCTGAGGTCTGGATGCGCGCGCAGCTGCATGACGTGTGATTGACGTGGAGCTGGAGGGTGCAGGGGACTTGACATTTACACTAGCGGAAAGAGACAGAAGTCTGGCATGTCAGATCAACTCGTACCTATATCATATCTGATATCTGATGTTTGGGAACCATATTATCTAGAGGGAAAGGTCTCTTGGGCAGAGGCTATTCTATACTGACTGTGAGTGCGTGTATAAGCGTCTACGTGTCTGCATGAGATGCGAGGGGGCATGGGCCTACCATGGTAACAGGAGCTATGAATTACTTGCACGGAGACAGTGAGGCCGGGCCCTTTGCTCTGCAGCTGGAAGGATGTTTACTTGAACTAGTAGGCAGGAATGTATTTCTGAGGAGCGGAGCAGATAATTCGAAGGTTGAATACAGTCTTGGCAGGCAACAGGCTGAGCTAAGCGCCGTTAGCCGCGCATGGAGTAAGGTAAAGGTCACGGGTACAGAGGCAGGCCCAGGCTGAGGCATTTAGAATCAGAAGGCAGGAAAAGGCTTGATGGCAGAATTCAGGGCCTACTTCGCCAGAGCTGAAAAACGTGTAAAGTACACCACATAAAGACGTTGGCAAGGCATACTTAGGAACGGAATATTCAACTCATTCAGGGTGGATCTGAAAGAGGACATGTTAACGTTGGACGCAAATGTATTTGCGTCTTCATAGCTGGCACAGGAGGGAAGTTACATGCACTTTAAGCTCGTACATGGAGACGGTGGGGTACACGTTAGGGAACATTTCTTGACCATAAAATTTATATTTCCTCACTTCCCCTAGACCATCTCCGATGTTTTACCTTTGAATCCTATCCAGGGACTCCAGGAATAAAAACAATTGGAAAGGTATCTCTGAGTTCGTTTTACACTCGCACAATCACTGTCTTTTCGTTTTTTTCAAATGACTGCATGGATCCCGGCACATTTTATGCTTGTTATGTCCTCCCCTCTCTTTGATCCATCCCAGACATTGCATGGATGTTGTAGCAGGCCTCTGATGAAGCATGCCACTATTTAGTGGGTGAGAGCAGTCTTTTAATAAACCCCAGGTTTTCTAAAGAGAAGGGTGTTATCTTGGCCACCGTCCTCTCCCTCCTTCTCCTCATTTTATGGTTACAGTATGAGCATTACAGGGAGGATGGAAAAAGAGCAGTAGCTCTCTCCCCTTCCTATTTGAGTAATGATTTAGAAACCGCAAAATACCAGTCGGACGGCACACTATGCTATGCACAGATTTTTAGCGTAGGTGTTTTTAAGCCACACCCTTAATTACATCGGCCACGCCCTTTTGAGAGACGCCTCAGTATTTTCATCCCACTTAAAGCCCTGCTCTTCAGTAAATGTCGATAATGCTACCTAAAAAGCAGAGGTACAGCAGATAAAACTGAAGAATGGGACGCATTCAACCAGAGTAAAAAATTTAAAAGTACAGTTGCGTGCTAATCACTAACAAACTCTTCATCAAGTCTCCTTAGTTGAGACAGACAAACAGACAGTAAAGCGCTGGTGCATGGAAGCGCAGATGAGTAGCCTTTAGGACAGTTCCTCCATTTGATGGTACGACCTCTTTAAATTGTTGCTCCACAGTGATAGTAAACTTTACCAGGCAAGCTATTACTTGTGGGCTCCGGCCTTGCAAGCAGAACAGCGAGGCTTGGCAGCATGGTCTAACTCTATTAGCATTAAAGGGGTTGCGTAAAAGCTCTCTGCATGCCTGTTGCAAAATGGGCCATATGCATAATATGTGCAACAAAGATCTGTCCGGCCCCTGACACAGCCTGCATGACGGTGAAGTCGGCTCTGGGGCCCAAGGAGGCATTGCATCGGCTCCGCTCTCAGCCATTCTTCAGGTGGGGGTCATCGCGTCGGGGGTGCCCGCAGACCCGCGAGGCTCACCCTCCGTCTCCGTGAGATCTGCTGACCATCCGGCGGGGTTGTCACGTTGGAGAGGACCGCAGACCAGAGGAACTTCAGTATTGATTGTGCCTTCAAGGTTTACCCACACCGGCCACGACTAAGGTCCACCTGCTGGTGCTAAGAAACCAGGGCTTCTAAGGTCTAGTGAGGCCCTCTATGTTCTAGCATGCCCTCAGGAGAGTGGTCTGGAAAAACGCTGATAAGGATCACATTAAATGTTTTCCACTCCATGCATCAACCAGGTATTGCAGTGCCTTCAGGAATGGTGCATTTCCCCACCTCAGGAAAACAATGTTGTTGAAGAAAGACAACCAAACGAAAGCAGCGATTCACTGGCAAACGCTGTAAAGTAGAGCTAATGTGCTTGGATGTGAATAAAAACAATCTGGCACAACTACTCTGTCTGGCTTTAATTCGTTATTTTTTTTAATACTTTTAACCTTTTTTTCTCTCCATCTTGAGGCTGCAATTTGGAATGGAAAAATGTCAAAAAAGACGCCATTTCCAGCAAGTGTTTTTCTTTTAAGGATCCATTTCACAAGGGAACAAATGGAGGAAATTTGAGGAAAGAAATGTTTCTTGATTTCACGGTTTTCATTCAGCAAGTGAAGAGCGAGACAGAGGAAATAAGAGGAAGAAAGAGAGGGGGCAGCTGACGGAGGCAGAGCATGAGAAGTGGGCACTGTCCTGGTCTTCTCTGCCCACCCTAGGCCTTAGCTTAGATCTGCCATCTGGAACATACTTTTTTTAAAATAAAAATTGAAGAGCGGATTCTAATACATTCACAAAAGTTGGGCAACACCGTGCTGTGCCGATCCCGCCCACTTCAAACACTGTGGGGAACGGATATTAAAGGGGGATCAGCACACTTGGAGAAGAGAGCAATAAATCATACGAAGTCTCCTGGAGGACTGAAAGGAAAAGGAACAAGCATTTACAATGCAACGGTTTCGCCTTTGGAAAAGTTAGAGCTATTGGCATTGTAAATGACAACATTTTTATTTATGTGTTGGCTTTGACAACATAAATAAATGGCATTGTCATTTACAAAGCCAATAGCCTAATCTCTTGCAAATACGACACCTATTGCATTTGCACCCACACACAAAACCGGGTAACAAGAAGGCAACAGAGGCAAGGACCAACCTCCTTTAAGCTTAGGATGTCAAGATGAAATAGGAAGCATCCCACACGTAAACAAGGATTTTTCAGTATCTATGAACGTAAAGAAAACAACTAGGAAGAAGAAATAGGACTACAAGTTATACATTTTTCTTCATTGCATCCTCCGTGTTTCTCACTGAATAGAAAGACATAAAAATACTTTTAGGAGCTATTATAGACGCAAAGTACCTAGAATATTGCTTAGTCTGGAGAGGATGTCCTCATTACAGAAAAACATCTATCTGAGCCAAAGATCACAGTCTCTGATGGCGTTGGATGTGATGACCTCCCACATTCATCTACCTCTGAACGTCAGATTGCATATTCTTTTATTTATTGCACCATTTGTATAGTGCATCTGTGAAGGTCTAGAACAATAGAGTTGTATTTTTGACACATGGTCTGGCTGCTAATTGTAAGGCAGCTCTGAGCGAGGCTGATTATGTAAATAGGACAGTAGCCAGTATAGCGTTCCTAGCATCAGTCATTCCGCAGCCTACCAGTGAATCACAGCTCCAGGCACCAGCAGGCCACTCACCTTTGGAAGAAGGGGGCGGGTGTATCCGGATCCAGTCTCCTGCAGTGACTGGCACCCGTCCACTTGCATCCGGAACAATTACTGACCGTGCCAAGAGGTCTGCTTATAACCCAAAGTGCCTCTTCAGTCTCTGATGGGTTTAGGCACCCAGTAAGTTATCATACATGTATTCTGTCATTCATACATCAGCCTCTGACTCATTCTTGCATTCAACCACTTACCCATCTACAATAAAACAGGCTCACAAACTCACAAAAGCAAGATAAGTTAAAAGAAGAAAAAAAGAAAACCTGCCATTAGCTACACTTCGCAGGCATATGCTTGCGATCCAAAAATACAATTACATTTAGAAGCCGGTGGATGTCTGTCAGTGATATTATACATGTTGTATCATTGTTTAGGAACAACGTGCTGGGCATCTTGGAGTGGTAAAAGCAATGATTCATAAACAATGCATAACACCATTCCAAAATAACTATTTAGTAAACATTGTGCTGGCAGCCACCTTCAATCCAGTCCCAGATTAGGCGGCGCTGTCTAATCCCACGTCTCTTGTGTTGTTCTCCTTGTTTCCAGTTTAGGGCGCACGCGCACCATTTCAGTGTAGTCCGTTTGTTGTAAATAAACTTTGTGTGCCCTCCGTGCAGTCTAACCTGCTCTGCACTGAGGATTGTACACTCTTTGTTCTGGAATCCATCGACTGCTAATCTCGGGCCAATATTGCATTGTCAACAAACTGCTCTGCTGTGTCACCAGTCAATTCACTATTTTCGTGTGTTCGACCACCCTCTCGTGCATAGCGCTCCGAGACCTGCTAGTTCGGATTGTGCGCTTTATAGAACAATAAAAGGATCTTTGGCGCGTCCAGTGGGCAGTGGCGGCGCCCAGGCCAGGCATTCAAGAGCACACTCTCTAGCTCATAGAAGTACTAGTCATCTGTTGGCCGCTTCAAAGCACTGCAGGGGGACAGGAGAGGGTTGTATGAAATGGGTGCCGGGAATGGGCTGTATGGCTGAATACGCCACTTCGAGGCGCTGATAGAGAGGAGAATCAAGTGTAGGGGTGCGAGAGAGAACCTAAGAGAAGAGGGGTGCGAGCAGCAGAAGGGAACACTTTCTAGGAGTGCCGCTTTTCACTATTCAGAATTCCATTCACATCTAGAAACTGGACTCTAATGGACACTGCGAGGACATCCCGGCCAGCGAGAATTGAGATTGGGGGGGGGGGGGGGGAACACGCAGGACTGATCCTTTCTTTCAGGGAAATAGCCTGTTTCACACCGAGTTAAAACCCGCGCTTGCAATCCCTTTAAACAATGCATGTTGCTGTTAGCGCGATTATTTTCAATGAACCAACCTCGGAAGGATGAATTAATTTATTTATTTATTTGTTTGTGCGTGTTTATATAGCGCGGACTTTACCCAAAGGTGTCAGAGCGCTTCACAATAGGATGAAGGGCTTAGCTCGCCTTTCTATGGTTCCGATGTATGGCCCGCAGATCCCGGTACATCTGAACGGTGAGTGTTTCATTCACAGAACCTTGTTGCTGAATATCTGCACCGGCTGAATTTAGATGGTTAAATGTAAGTGTGTATTGTTGACAAGGGGGGGGGGACGCAGGACTGATCCTTTCTTTCAGGGAAATAGCCTGTTTCACACAGAGTTAAAACCCGTGCTTGCAATCACTTTAAACAATGCATGTTGCTGTTAGCGCGATTATTTTCAATTAACCAACCTCGGAAGGATGAAGGGCTTAGCTCGCCTTTCTATGGTTCCGATGTGTGGCCCGCAGGTCCCGGTGCATCTGAACGGTGAGGGCCGGGCGGGCACACGGACAGCGGGGGGGGAGGGGGGGGCGGCGGGGCACACGGACAGCGGGGGGGGTGCGGGCAGGCACACAGACAGGGGGGGGTCGGGCAGGCACACGGACGGGGGGGTCGGACAGGCACACGGACAGCGGGAGGGGGTGCGGGCGTGTATACGGACAGCGGGCAGGCAACATAAGACGGGATACACAAAACGAGCGGTAATGGCACGGACAGCGGGAGGGGGGCGGTTTCAGCAACATAAGACGGGAAAGATACAAAGCTCCGTGCCCCAGGCGAAACCTAAAAAGTAGTTCCCTTATGTGAGCTGCGGAAGGATACAAGTCATCCAGTAAAAGGGATGCTATAAGTTTTTATTTATGCAATTTTCTATAGCGCGGACCGTACCCGAAGGTGTCAGAGCGCTTCACAAAAGGACCAAAAATGACATACAGGAACAAAATACAAATGCAGACAATAGGTTACATGGATCAAAAGTGACACTAGTGAGCAACCAAAATACATGAGGTAGCAATCGGTGCAATACAGGAGAAAAAAGTGAAACTGGTGCAAGGTACAAAAAATTTACAAAATACAAATAGAAATATAAAATTGCAATAAAAGGCAGACACTCCATTACAAGAACAAACGTTACGTAGGCAATGGAGGCACTTGTGCAAGTAACTAGGATAAACAAAATGTGTGAGGTAGCAAACAGTGTGTTACAAAACAAAAGTGACGTGTGCAAGTTCCAAAAGGGTACCATACACAGGTATTGGGATAATACTAGAAATTTAAACTACCAGAACACACTGGGGAGGAAGTACCATAAACCTGGCCAATAGACTTTCCAGTAATGGGAGGTCTTCCTTCAAACGAGGGCAAGGGTGCGCGTTAGACTTGGAGGTGTCTTTGGAGGAGAAGAGCTTTAAGGTCCCGTTTGAAGGCCTGAGAGGAGGAGGTAGTCCGGAGCTGAGGCGGGAGCGAGTTCCAGATTCTCACTGCGTTGCTTGAGAAGGATTGGGCCATCGATCTTTCCTTCTTGAAAGTGGGGGGTTCAAGCAGCAGATTTTCAGCATTCCGAGATGGTCTAGAGCCTCCAGAGAGTTTCAGTTTATTCGACAGGTAGCGGGGAGAGGAGGAGTGCAGGGCTTTGTGGGTGATACAGGCAGTCTTGTAGATAGCTCTAGCCTCGATGGGAAGCCAACGCAGGGAGGATAGCAGCGGTGAGATGTGGTCGCTTCTTTTAGCCCCATAGATGAAACGGGCTGCTGAGTGTAGGACCGATTTCAGGGGGGACAGGTGGGATTTGGGGAGGCCAGTAAGAAGAGAATTGCAGTAGTCCAGTCTGAAGAGGACCAGCGATTGCACCAGTGTTTTAAGGTCATGCTCAGGAAAAAAGCGACGAATACCCCAAAGAAGACGCAGTTGGTATCGTGCAGACTTTGCAATGGAATTGATGTGAGGGATTAGATTGAGATTCTTGTCGAGTAGGACACCAAGGGATTTTGCGCTTTCAACAATGATAGGCTTATTGTTGAGTAGATTTGTCTGATCCATCCAAGATTGAACCGGGGGAGGGGAGAGTGAGGAGGAGAGGAGGAGGAATTCAGTTTTGGAGGGATTCAGAATCAGTTGATGATTTGACATCCAGTTTTGAATGGAGTCGAGAGTTGAGCTAAGGATAGTGAGATCGTGGGTGGAGGCAACTTTGAGGTAGATTTGAGTGTCATCTGCGTAGAGGTGATAGTTGATCCCAGATTTACTTAGGAGATTTCCCAGGGGTTCTAGGTAGAGGTTGAACAAAGTAGGTGCAAGTATAGAGCCTTGAGGAACACCTTGACCTACCGCCAGAGGAGATGACAGGCTGTTCGCTATTTTGATCATTTGGGATCTATCTGAGAGGAAGGAAGCAAACCATTTAAGCACAGTACCCTCCATGCCCATTCTCTGTTGCAGAGTGTTGAGGAGAGTGTTGTGGTTGACAGTGTCAAAGGCTGCAGAGAGGTCAAGGAGAATAAGGAGACAGGACCCCCCCGAATCGAGTATCCACAGCGCGTCATCAATCACTTGCAATAGGGCTGTTTCAGTGCTGCAGTTTTGGATAAAGCCGGACTGACAATTGTCAAGAAGATCATTGTCCCTGATATAGCGAGAGAGTTGTTTCGCTACACATCTTTCTGTGATCTTCGCAAGAAAGGGAAGGTTAGTGATGGGGCGGTAGTTATTGAGGTCATTCGCATCAGCAGAGGGTTTTTTAAGCAGAGGGGTGACCTGCCCTGTTTTGAAGGAGACAGGAAGGGAGCCTTGGCAGAGGGAGAGGTTGACCAGAGTGGTCCAATAGGACAGTGAATGGGAATAGAAGTGTATAGCAATGGCACTAGGGATGGGGTCAAGAGAGTGGTTGGAGGGCTTTGTTTCTAGGATGCATTTGAGGAGGTCATCTTCAGAGATGAGGTCAAAGTTCTGCCAAACGGCTAAGGATTTGCGCTCCTCAGGAGGGGTAGGGTGAGCTACTTGAGCCACGAGGGATTTCACCTTTTCGTCAAAGAATAGAGCAAAGTCTGTTGCTATCTTGGTAGAGTCCTCCAGCTTGGAGGATGTGGGAGAGTGGTTAGGAATCTTGATGAGATCGAAAAGTTTTTTAGGTCTATTTTTGGCAGAGTCTAGGAGAGTTCTGAAGTGCGACGCTTTTCCAAGGAAGATGTTCTTATGGTATTTGGATCTTGCAGAACGAAGAGTGGCTAAGTTATCAGTGGAGGGCGCTTGCCTCCATTGTTTCTCCAGGTATCTTAGCTGCTTCCTTTCTTCATAGAGGGATTTGTTGTACCAAGGCGCTGAAGGAGTGGGCCTAACTTTTTTGCTTTGGAGAGGAGCGACCTTATTGATTTCGACTGCAAGGACTGAGAGGCATTGGGAGGTGAGTACGTCAACATCTAGGTTCGGGTCAAGCTTTGGAAGTGATAACAAGGATGATTCACAGAGGGAACCAATGTCAATATTTTTAACATCACGGAACCACGTGGTAGCCCTCTTAGGTTGGCCAAGAGTTATAGAGTGTGAAAGGTGAAGAGAGAATGGGATGAGGAGGTGGTCAGACCAGTCAACATGAATAGGGGTAGTGATAGAAAGCCTGTCTGCTTTGGAAATAACAAGGTCCAGGATTGAGCGCTTAGAGTGTGTTGACTGTATGCAGTGTTGTATAAGATCATTTGCAGAGAGGAAGGAAGCAAGCGAGCTCGCAGAGGAGTCTTGCGGTGAGCCCCAATGGAGATTGAAGTCCCCCACAAAGGTCTGATTGTCACTTTCCGAGGAGGATTGGTCGCTGATGAAGTCAGTGAATTCTTCTAAAAACGAAGGGTCGCTACCCGGTGGACGGTAAATGACATGGAATCTGAGGGGTGAGCGATGGTGCAATTGGAGCTCAAGAGAAAGGCCTTCGAAAGTGCGGAAAGAGCTGAAAGGAAGAGCCTTCAGTTGAAGGGAGTTTCTAAAGATGACTGCAACACCACCCCCAACGCCGTCGGCTCTGTCTTTCTTGAGTATAGAATAGCCTGTGGGTAGTAGGAGATCAAAGATAGCGTGTGAGGTGTTGTTGAACCAGGTCTCTGTGAGGAAGAGCATGTCAACCTTGTGAAGGGTGATGGTATCGGAGATTTGAAGTTTATGCCTTACTGCTGATCTGCAATTGTGGAGCAGACAGCACAGCTCTGTCAAGACTGTTTTGGTGATGGGGTACTTGGCCTCTGCAGGGTGATTGGGATGTTAAACCTGTACAGGGGTGCTCGGGAGGGTTTAGGTGGAAACTTAGTTCTGACAGAGGAGATGGTCGGAATAGAGTAGACAATAGGGTAATCGGGAGGTGCAGGTTGAATAAGGGTGGCATTCGAATGCTTGTGTGAGATAACCAAGTTTGCCGATGAGGAGTTGGGCTTAGTTATAGTGGGGTGAGGGGGCGAGGTGCAACTCGTGGGATGGTGCGGGTTATCCACAGGAAAGGGGTTGTATGGAAAGGAGGGAAACTTGGAGCTTAAAAGTGAGATGGCACTTACAAGCTGTGAAATCAAGGTGATCAGGGAGTCTAGCTTATTTTCCAGGGAGAGTAGGGTGAAGCATGGGTTGTTGGGTGGTTGTAGGTAGACTGGAGGGGGTGGCATTGGAGGGGGAGGGCTGGGAGGGGTTGCGGTGGGAGGGGTTGAGGTAGGGGAGTGAAGTAGGGGTGTAGGGTTCATGAGTGGGGAAAGGTGGGGGTTGATAGTTGGATTCAAAAGTGGGGAAAGGTGGAGGTTGAGAGTAGGAGTAGGTGCGTCAGAGGCGGAGGGGGAGTTGTCAATGTTGGAGTTGCAGGAAGGAAAGGAATTAAGGACAGATTTAGGAGAAGATTGGTACGGATCCGGACGGTATGGTAGAAGGAGAGGGGATGATTGAGTGGAGTTATGGGAATGTGGGAGGTTAGGGAGGAAAGATGGGGAAGTGGTCAAAGGGGTCCTGTCATCGATAGGTGGCTGTAGGGGAACGGGCATCTGGCCTAGAGTAGTGGGTTGGGAGAAAGGGAAATTGGGGAAGGGGAGTGGTTCTGCTGTGCACGAGGGAGGGACATGGATAGGAATACCAAGGGGGGAAAGGGGGTAGCACAGCATAGCTGGAGGAGAGGGTGGGTGGAGAGAGATGCGATGGGTAAGAGGGGAAATCGGGGCAAAGACCGTGGGGAGGAGGGGGAAGAGGAGAGGGGGGGATGGGGGAATAAGCTGTGCGTGGTGAGGGTTAGCCTGGGTAGAGGGTTGGAGAAGAGGTGTACTCACAAGGGGGGTGACGGATAGGAATATGGGTGAGGTGAGGAGATTGGGGAATCGTGAAGGTGTAGCTTGGGCACGGCGCGTATTAGTTAAAGGTAAGGCTGAAGTGAAGAATGAGGGGGCAAACTGTGAAGGGGGAGGAATAGATGGGGGGTGAAGGGAAGGGGGCCTGCCTGTGATTCTCGAGGGTGCATCGTAATGGTGTGTAGGGGAGTCAGGGGAGGAGAGAGTGAGTAGTGGGTGTAGCTAGGTGAGGAGTTAGGAGAAAACCCAGTCACAGAGGAGGGGAGTAGGGAGGGGAAGAGGTGGTCAAAGAGCGAGAGACAGGAGTCTTTGCCTTGTATCATAATAGTACCGTTGTTATAAAGTGAGATAGTGAGGTGGCCATCGAAACGCGCAGAAGGGGAAATTTTTAGTTGTTTGCCATGAGGGATGGAGGAGGAGGAGGTGACGTTAAGAGAATGATAAAAGCTTGTGGACCAAGAGGGGGTGTCGCGAGTGAAGAAGATGAAGTCGTTGTTGAGCCTCCCAAGATGACCATTATAAAATTGATCAACAAAAAGGGAATCAGGGAAACGTTCAATAGTGTTATGTTTCAATCGTTTTGTTGAGGCTTTAGTCTGGCCGGGAGGATAAACGATTTTATAGCAGTTAATTCCAGCCTTAACTCGAGTAGTGGTCATGTTGGGAAAATGGGCTGGAGGAGGGTGGGGGGGAAATAAGACAGGAATTACTAGGAAGGCTGAGGAGATGATATGTAAGAGGGCAAGAAGGAGGCACATAATCCAGATGTTGGGTGAAGAAGTCAGAACTAATGTGTCGTCCGGGAAGTGGGGTGGGTATTCGTTGGGCCCTGCATCAAGCTATGGCCTAGCGTCCTAAATGTCTCGGAGACTCCCATCCACCTCAGCAGGGGGGCACAGATGTCCTGAATGCATAGTCCATAATGTCCAGGCTGCTGGCGACGCAGCGTAAGTCATAACGCAATCAAACAAAACTGTCTACATTGAAAAGAATTGTCTTAAGAGAAGCAGCTGGCACTACTTGCTGCACAGCAGATAAAGGCTTAAATGGAGCAGCTGGCACTTACTTGCTGCGCAGCTGTAAAAAGGCCTAAACGAACTTGTCTGCCCTATTGGAGGAACAA